>NW_027150813.1:0-13139 GCF_020186115.1 Histomonas meleagridis
GTATTAAATTACTGTTGCAACAAAGAAAGCCACAAGTTTTTTCCTCATAAATATAAGAAAAATATCATTTTGATGGAATTCAATTGCTGCTTCATATGCATCTTTAAATGATGAATGATTTTGTTCACATAAATGAATAATTTCTTCATTTCCACCTGCAACTGCATATTTACCTGTATTTTTTACATTTGAACCATTCTATAAGTAAATATTTTAAAACATTTAATAGAAGAAAAAAATGCTGCATAATCAATTAATGAAACATATTTTTTAATTAACATATGAACATCTTTCATAAAGTGATGGTTCAAATGTTTGATCAAAATCAAAATTTGTTAGTGATAATATTTCTTGAAGTTTTTCTATTTCATCATTTCGAATTATTTTCGATATTTCATTTGGATAATGTCTTTCTCTAATTAATTTCTTATGGAATTCCCAATTATTATTTGAAAGTTCTTTATAATTTAGCAAATCATATAAAATTTAGAAAATAAGCATTCTGGATGTTTTTTACAATATTTGGTTCAAGTAAATTTTGTTCAATCATTGCTTCAAGAAGATAATATGATTCATATATATAATCATTATCATAAAATCGCTAATTAGGAAGAATTCCAATTATAATTCAATTTTATATATATATATAATATGTTAAATTGATTTTCAGATAGCATCGCTGGTCTAATGGTAGAATTTCAGCTTGCCAAGCTGGGGGTCCGGGTCCGATTCCCGGGCGATGCAATTTTTTATTGGTCTTTAATGTTTGAATTTTTTCTCCTTATCGGTTTTGTTGTTCTGAGCGACAAAAAATTTCAATATGATTATATTGAAAATATTGTGTTGTAATGTAAATGCTTTTGATATAAAATTATCTCAAAAAGTTATGAGGTGGTTTATTGGCAATTAGAAAAGTTGTGTTTTTGCCTCTTCCAAACTGGCAGAGCAGTGTTTTTGATTTTTCAGAAGGACGATCTTACAAATTCAAATTTGAATTAATACTCGTACTTTTTTGAATGCTTTACACTATTGTTGAACCAAAATGATGAAAAATTCTCCAAAAGGAAGAATTGGAGAATACTCTTCATCACTAAACATAAGAAATGGGTTTCGAAGGAGAGGCGGTATACGACCAAACTTTAGTACAGGGAAATTTTCGAAAAAGTTAATTGGTCTTAATTTTTCGACCGAAAATCTCAAGCCACTTCATCACGAGCCACAATTAGTGAGCTTAAATTCCCCAAGGACGATAAATTCCTTGAATTCAAGTTCTAATTTGATTACATTTCATTTTCTTTCAAATTGGGGATCTCCTGATTTTCTTTCTGTAAGACATATAAGTATTATAGGAAGCAAATATCAGCCGATACCAATTACATCCATTTCTTCAATTTCAGAACCCAAATTAGAATCAAATCTAAAAACATTATTCCATAAACCAGGAATAAAAACTACAGAAGAATTCACGTGGGAGATCCCATGGTCACCAACATCACAGTTCACCATTATTTGTTACATTCCAAAAAAATCAGAAGCACAAATCATCCGAATTTGGAATCCAATTACTCATTGTGAAAGTGGTGTTTGCGATGTTGAAATCAAATTCAACTCCACCGAAATCTTTTGTGGCCAAGTTCCCAAAGCTTTTGTTATAGATATTCCAATTCCACATCATATCACAACAGACAAAAACAACGCATATAGCCAAGCCAAAGACATTCTTCTTGAAGCATTTCCAAGCCTTAAACCCCATCCACGCTTTAGTGATAAATGGGGAACATATCCAATTCGACCTGCCGAAAGTATATCATTTGAAGTTGTTTCTACGTTTGAAGGCGGTAACATGTTTGGCATTAATGCCATTGATATTTTTGATGAACATGGAAAGATCATTAAATGGAATGACATCAAAGAAGTTATCATCGAAAACTGTACTAACTATAAAGATCCGAAACTTTTGTTTATGAAGAACAAAGATTCGAATGATCCACATTTTATGTTTATTGGGAAATCGACATTTGAGAAAAATCCAATTGTTAAAATCATCTTTAACAAACAAATTTATCCAGCGCTGATTCTGTTTTATAATTATAACGCAGAAAGGCTCAAAATCGGTGTTGAAAAATTACGCGTTAGAACAAACAATGATATTGCATTCACTGGGAAAGTGGAAATGGCAAATGGAAGTAACGTGTCGAAGTTCTTTAAGATCTATTTGATGGAAAAGGGATCAAATCCTTTTTTGACAGATAACCCAAATATTTGTTTATAATGAAATATTCATTAGTAAAAATAACTGTATCCATGAAACTGTCTTTTTGTTTCGACATTCTATTGAAGTTTGGTAAAATTATTGATAAATTTATTGATTAATTTTATTCATAAGTAAAAAAAAAAAAAAAAAAGACTTCATTAGTTAAAACAATTTATTGCTTTTAATGACGAATTTTCTGGAAAAAACACAAAAACTTTCGATCGTGGTCATCAAATGCCGACCAAGTAACCTTTCAATCACAAAAATTTTGAAAGGCTATGGCAAAACCGAAATTATTATTTAAACGGTCTTCATTGTTAGTCGCTTCAAAAAATGAAGATTGATCAGAAAGCCTTTGCAAATATCCTTGCCACTGGTACAGGCGAACTACAAATTACCATAGATAACATCGAAGATTTTTGGACACTTGCAAATGTTATACATGTTGGCGATTGTATCCGATCACAAATCAGAAGAAAAGTAAAAAACATTTCATCCACAGGAAAATCGGAAGCACGTCAAGTAATCACAAAAGCAGTTGTGAAGATCACCGAAATTGATTATCAATCTGGTGTTAATGAAATGAATCTTAGAGGAACACTTACACATGAAGTTGAAGATGCTCGAGTTGGAGCTCCACAGAATTTTACTTGAGCAAGGACGACCTTTTTCAATCATCAAAGAACGATGGGATCAATTTTCAATAGATCAAATCAGAGAAGCATCCGATCCAGTTAGCGATGCGACTGTTGCTGCCGTAATGATGCAATCTGGGCTTGCCAACATCTGTATTGTTGGCCGTAATTCCCACAGTAATTGCAGGAAAGTTCAAAAAAGCTATTCCCAAAGTCAAAGCTCATGGCTCCAGCGGTAAGAACATGGAAGCTAAGCTCAAGTTCTTCCAAATGACAGCAGAAGCACTTGTCAATGATGATCAAAATGAGATGATATGAAATGTATCATTATCGCTTCACCCGGCTTCCTTCAGTCCGAATTCTTGGCATACCTCCGAAATAACCAATCAAAGTATAACCTCTCCGCAGCGTTCCAACAGAACAAATTTGTCACCGGAACCGTTTCCTCGGGGCACCCCCAGGAACTTGAAGCACTTTTGTCGCAACCGGAGATGCAGAAACATGTTCAAACTCTTAAGGCGACTGTTCAAGCGAATGCTATGAACCAATTGCTTAAGGAGATGAACAAAAATATGGACATGATTGCATTAGGACAAAAGAATGTACAAAAGTGTTATGAAGAAACAGCAATTAAAACCTTACTAGTTACAGATAGTTACATTAAATCATTGCCATTGGAAGAAAGATTAAGTTTCTTGCAAATGAAGGAAAACCTCGAAAAGAATCAAACAGAAGTTGTTATATTCTCGACAAAACATCAGAGCGGAACACAATTAAATGATCTCGGCGGCATTGCAGCAGTGTTAAAATTCGCAGTGGCGCAAGAACAAGATACAGAATTCGATGATGGATTTGACGATTAATTAATTAATTTTCTTTTTTCTTTTTTACCAAATATATACCGAATAAAGAAATCCTTCATTTTTTTGATTTTAATTAAGTCGCCGATAGAATTTTCTGACGAAACGATGTAATCGAATTCAATTTGGTGTATCGGCTTTCATGAGGCCGTTTATTCATGTCCAATAGGTACGCGCAAATAGTGATGGGTCCCGCGGGATCTGGAAAATCAACATACATAAAGCGAATGATGGAACATTTCGATATTATCAAGAGAACAGTTGTCGCTGTGAATTTAGATCCTGCAGTAGATGAACTTCCTTATGTGGCAACTGTAGACATAAGAAGTGCAATAGATATTCAAGCTGTTATGGAAGAAAAGGGGTTCGGTCCGAATGGTGGTCTTATCTATTGTCTTGAGTCAATTGTACAAAATCAACAATGGTTTGATGAAGAGATAGGAGAACATGAAGATGATTATCTTCTTATTGATCTCCCAGGACAAATAGAATTGTTTACTCATCTTGATATCATGCCAAGATTATTTAGAATTTTACAAGAAAAAGGATATCATATCATTGGAATATTT
Organism: Histomonas meleagridis; assembly: GCF_020186115.1. Taxonomy (NCBI): domain Eukaryota; phylum Parabasalia; order Tritrichomonadida; family Dientamoebidae; genus Histomonas; species Histomonas meleagridis. Next base: position 4,319 of record NW_027150813.1, read on the forward strand.
CTTCTTGACTCACAGTTCATGGTTGATCCATCCAAGTTTTTAAGTGGATGTTTAGCTGCAATATCAGCAATAACAATTATCGAAATTCCACATATTTGTTTGATGTCAAAATGCGATCTATTATCAGAAGATATGAGGCAAAAAATCGACGAGTTCTGTGATATGAATACCACAGCACTATACGGAGCTGTTGCAACGAATCCACGACTTGAACATTTAACAGCAAAAATATGCGAATTAATAGAACAGTTTAACCTTCTTCAGTTTATTCCATTTAATCCATTGGATGATGAAGAAGTTGTACGTGTTGTGGCACAAATAGACTTAATAACACAATATTACGATAATAATACATACATTGATTTCAATGAGGAAAAATTCTAAGTAATCATTTTTTGATTTTCTATTTCTAATAAAGATTTATATTTATCTTCAAATTGTTTTCAATCTTTTCATGATATGTCACCATGAAGAAGTTTAATGCAATAGTAAATTATGATAAATTTTACTTTTATAATATCATATGATTTAAATTAAAGAGATGTTTTCACTAAATAAATAAATTTTATTTATGTAAAATTTGATAATATTTAAGTAAAACAGTTTAATTTCTAAATATAATACTAATAACCCTTAAAATCCTTTTTATTAAAAATGGTAATTACTTTAACTTTACATTTTTATAAGCGGTACTAAGTATAATATCATTGGTTATGTTTTCAAAAATTATCATTTAATTTCAAGTCTTTGAAGCATGTAATCGCGTTAGTGAAATATGTAAAATGTTATTAATATAACCCGCAGTAAAATAAAGGAAATCACTATTAAGAATATGAATGAGATTCATGCGTGGATCACAACAATGTACTTATGACAAATGCACAAATATTTTAGTGATCATTATTACTATAGTCACTTTTTTAAATTTCATAATTTTTTCTCATATTATAAAGTTAAATTTAATATTTATCATATATAAAACGATAAATTTTTTTATTGAAACAATAGATAACATTTATTTTTCCGCTTTAAAGTTCATGCATCAAATGCTTTCAGATAAATCTTCAGCAAATGGATCTACTTCTATATCTACTGAAGAGTCTGCATTACCATACATCTCAGAATCATTATCTGAGATATTATTTGTTTCTTGATTTTCATCCATTATTAAATTATTTTTCATTTTATTACGAATCACTATTACGAGTACAATTAAAACAGCAACAACTACAACGACAATTACACAAACAATAATAATAATAATCGGAAAAGAATTTGAAGAAGTTTCATTTGGAATTAATATATTTGCATTGACAAAAGTAAAATATTCTGAATAATGACTTATATAATCAATGATTTGTTCTACTTTCGATTGATAAAATATTGACATAATATTTATATTTGTATATGTTGAATTGATAAATGTGTTAATTAATGTGTTCGAGGTAAATGAATAAGGAATAATTGTTTCTTTGATTGTGGGAATTATTGTTAAAATATATGAAAACGACATTGTAATCGTTAAAGAAATACTATAAATAGAGTTGAGTGATGATGTAAATGTATTAGATTTGATATATGTAGTTGGCGTGAAAGAATTTGAAGAAGAAAATGTATTAGTAAATACGTATATATTTGATTCTGTGAATGTATTGGATAAAATAAATGTGCTATTTTGCAAAAATGTATTTGTATTTGTAAATGTGATGGAATGTGTGTACTGTTTAGATGATTCAAATGTATTACTTTGTGTATAAGTATTTGATTGAGAATATGTATTCGATTGCGAGAATGTGTTTGATTGAGAATATGTATTTGATTCACTGAATGTATTAGATTGTGTATAAGTGTTTGATTGTGTATAAGTATTTGATTGCGAATATGTGTTTGATTGACTAAATGTGTTACTTTGAGAATATGTATTCGATTGTGTATATGTATTCGATTGTGAATTTGTGTTTGATTGACTAAATGTATTAGATTGCGAATATGTATTAGATTGCGAGAATGTATTTGATTGTGAATAAGTATTTGATTGTGAATAAGTATTAGATTGCGAATATGTGTTTGATTGACTAAATGTGTTACTTTGTGTATAAGTGTTTGATTGAGAATATGTATTAGATTGCGAATAAGTATTTGATTGTGTATAAGTATTTGATTGTGAATATGTATTAGATTGTGAATATGTATTAGATTGCGAGAATGTATTAGATTGTGAATAAGTATTAGATTGTGAATATGTATTAGATTGCGAGAATGTATTAGATTGTGAATATGTATTAGATTGTGAATATGTATTAGATTGTGAATAAGTGTTTGATTGACTAAATGTATTAGATTGCGAATATGTATTAGATTGTGTATAAGTGTTTGATTGACTAAATGTATTAGATTGCGAATATGTATTAGATTGTGAATAAGTATTAGATTGACTAAATGTATTAGATTGTGAATATGTATTAGATTGTGAATAAGTATTAGATTGTGTATAGGTGTTTGATTGTGTATAAGTATTTGATTTACTGAATGTATTCGATTGTGTATAAGTGTTTGATTGTGAATAAGTATTTGATTGCGAATATGTGTTTGATTGACTAAATGTATTAGATTGTGAATATGTATTAGATTGCGAGAATGTGTTACTTTGTGTATAAGTGTTTGATTGTGAATAAGTGTTTGATTGACTAAATGTGTTACTTTGTGTATAAGTATTTGATTGCGAATATGTGTTTGATTGACTAAATGTGTTAGATTGTGAATATGTATTAGATTGCGAGAATGTGTTACTTTGTGTATAAGTGTTTGATTGTGAATAAGTGTTTGATTGTGAATAAGTGTTTGATTGTGAATAAGTGTTTGATTGTGAATAAGTGTTTGATTGACTAAATGTGTTACTTTGTGTATAAGTATTTGATTGCGAATATGTGTTTGATTGATTAAATGTATTAGATTGTGAATAAGTATTCGATTGTGAATATGTATTAGATTGACTAAATGTATTAGATTGTGAATATGTATTAGATTGTGAATATGTATTTGATTGACTAAATGTATTTGATTGTGAATATGTATTAGATTGCGAGAATGTATTCGATTGTGAATAAGTATTAGATTGTGAATAAGTGTTTGATTGTGAATAAGTATTCGATTGTGTATAAGTATTAGATTGCGAATATGTGTTTGATTGACTAAATGTGTTACTTTGTGAATAAGTATTTGATTGTGTATAAGTATTTGATTGACTAAATGTATTAGATTGTGTATAGGTGTTTGATTGTGAATAAGTATTTGATTGTGAATATGTATTCGATTGTGAATAAGTATTTGATTGTGAATAAGTGTTTGATTGACTAAATGTATTAGATTGTGAATATGTATTTGATTGTGAATATGTATTTGATTGTGAATAAGTGTTTGATTTACTGAATGTATTTGATTGTGAATATGTATTAGATTGCGAATAAGTATTTGATTGTGAATAAGTGTTTGATTTACTGAATGTATTTGATTGTGAATATGTATTAGATTGTGAATAAGTATTTGATTGTGAATAAGTATTTGATTGTGTATAAGTATTTGATTGACTAAATGTATTAGATTGTGTATAGGTGTTTGATTGTGAATAAGTATTTGATTGTGAATGAGTATTTGATTGTGAATAAGTGTTTGATTGTGAATAAGTATTTGATTGTGTATAAGTATTTGATTGACTAAATGTATTAGATTGTGTATAGGTGTTTGATTGTGAATAAGTATTTGATTTACTGAATGTATTTGATTGTGAATAAGTGTTTGATTGACTAAATGTGTTACTTTGTGAATAAGTATTTGATTGTGTATAAATATTTGATTGACTAAATGTGTTAGATTGTGTATAGGTGTTTGATTGTGAATAAGTGTTTGATTGTGAATAAGTATTTGATTTACTGAATGTATTTGATTGTGAATAAGTGTTTGATTGTGAATAAGTGTTTGATTGTGAATAAGTGTTTGATTGTGAATAAGTATTTAATTTACTGAATGTATTTGATTGTGAATAAGTATTTGATTGACTAAATGTATTAGATTGTGAATAAGTGTTTGATTGTGAATAAGTGTTTGATTGTGAATAAGTGTTTGATTGTGAATAAGTGTTTGATTGTGAATAAGTGTTTGATTGTGAATAAGTGTTTGATTGACTAAATGTATTAGATTGTGTATAGGTGTTTGATTGTGAATAAGTGTTTGATTGTGAATAAGTGTTTGATTTACTGAATGTATTTGATTGTGAATATGTATTAGATTGTGTATAAGTGTTTGATTGACTAAATGTGTTACTTTGTGAATAAGTATTTGATTGTGTATAAGTATTTGATTGACTAAATGTATTAGATTGTGAATATGTATTTGATTGTGAATAAGTGTTTGATTGTGAATAAGTATTTGATTTACTGAATGTATTTGATTGTGAATAAGTGTTTGATTGTGAATAAGTGTTTGATTTACTGAATGTATTTGATTGTGTATAAGTATTAGATTGTGAATAAGTATTTGATTGTGAATAAGTATTTGATTGTGTATAAGTATTTGATTGACTAAATGTATTAGATTGTGTATAGGTGTTTGATTGTGAATAAGTATTTGATTGTGAATATGTATTTGATTGTGAATAAGTATTTGATTGTGAATAAGTATTTGATTGTGAATAAGTATTTGATTGTGAATAAGTATTTGATTGTGAATAAGTGTTTGATTGTGAATAAGTATTTGATTGTGAATAAGTATTTGATTGTGAATAAGTATTTGATTGTGTATAAGTATTTGATTGACTAAATGTATTAGATTGTGTATAGGTGTTTGATTGTGAATAAGTGTTTGATTGTGAATAAGTATTTGATTGTGAATAAGTATTTGATTGTGAATAAGTATTTGATTGTGTATAAGTATTTGATTGACTAAATGTATTAGATTGTGTATAGGTGTTTGATTGTGTATAGGTGTTTGATTGTGAATAAGTATTTGATTTACTGAATGTATTTGATTGTGAATAAGTGTTTGATTGTGTATAAGTATTAGATTGTGAATAAGTATTTGATTGTGAATAAGTATTTGATTGTGTATAAGTATTTGATTGACTAAATGTATTAGATTGTGTATAGGTGTTTGATTGTGAATAAGTATTTGATTGTGAATAAGTATTTGATTGTGAATAAGTGTTTGATTGACTAAATGTATTAGATTGTGAATATGTATTTGATTGTGAATATGTATTTGATTGTGAATAAGTATTTGATTGTGTATAAGTATTTGATTGTGAATAAGTATTTGATTGACTAAATGTATTAGATTGTGTATAGGTGTTTGATTGTGAATAAGTATTTGATTGTGTATAAGTATTTGATTGTGAATAAGTATTTGATTGTGAATAAGTGTTTGATTGACTAAATGTATTAGATTGTGAATATGTATTAGATTGTGAATAAGTATTAGATTGTGAATAAGTATTTGATTGTGAATATGTATTAGATTGTGTATGAGTGTTTGATTGTGAATATGTATTTGATTGACTAAATGTATTAGATTGTGAATATGTATTTGATTGACTAAATGTATTAGATTGTGAATATGTATTAGATTGCGAATAAGTATTAGATTGTGTATAGGTGTTTGATTGTGTATAAGTATTAGATTGTGTATAAGTATTTGATTGTGAATAAGTATTTGATTTCGAGAATGTGTTACTTTGTGAATGAGTATTAGATTGTGAAAATGTATCAGTGAATGTGTGAGATTGTGAAAATGTATTAGAAAATGTTTCACTTTTAGTAAATGTATTGGACATTGTGAAAGAGTTAGAGAAGCTATTCGAATTAGTAAATATGTTAGAAAATGAATTAGATTGAGAATATGTATTTGATTGCGAGAATGTATTAGATTGTGAATATGTGTTACTTTGTGAATAAGTGTTTGATTGACTAAATGTGTTACTTTGTGAATATGTATTTGATTGCGAGAATGTATTTGATTGTGAATATGTATTTGATTTACTGAATGTATTAGATTGTGAATATGTATTAGATTGTGTATAAGTATTTGATTGTGTATAAGTATTAGATTGCGAATATGTGTTTGATTGACTAAATGTGTTACTTTGTGTATAAGTGTTTGATTGAGAATATGTATTAGATTGCGAATAAGTATTTGATTGTGTATAAGTATTTGATTGTGAATATGTATTTGATTGCGAATATGTATTTGATTGTGAATATGTATTTGATTGCGAATATGTATTTGATTGCGAATATGTATTCGATTGTGAATAAGTATTAGATTGTGAATAAGTATTTGATTGTGAATAAGTATTTGATTGTGTATAAGTATTAGATTGCGAATATGTGTTTGATTGACTAAATGTGTTACTTTGTGAATAAGTATTTGATTGTGTATAAGTATTTGATTGACTAAATGTATTAGATTGTGTATAGGTGTTTGATTGTGAATAAGTATTTGATTGTGAATATGTATTTGATTGCGAATATGTATTCGATTGTGAATAAGTATTTGATTGTGAATAAGTATTTGATTGTGAATAAGTATTCGATTGTGTATAAGTATTAGATTGCGAATATGTGTTTGATTGACTAAATGTGTTACTTTGTGAATAAGTATTTGATTGTGTATAAGTATTTGATTGACTAAATGTATTAGATTGTGTATAGGTGTTTGATTGTGAATATGTATTTGATTGTGAATAAGTATTTGATTGTGAATAAGTATTTGATTGTGAATAAGTATTTGATTGTGAATATGTATTTGATTGTGAATAAGTATTTGATTGTGAATAAGTATTTGATTGTGAATAAGTGTTTGATTGACTAAATGTATTAGATTGTGAATATGTATTTGATTGTGAATATGTATTTGATTGTGAATAAGTATTTGATTGTGTATAAGTATTTGATTGTGAATAAGTGTTTGATTGAGAAATTATTTTTGGTATATTTCTGATTGGCTTAAGTTCAATTTATTATAGGTTTCTTTTTTTCCTGCTAAGCGATGGACTTTGTAGTAATTTCAAAAGCGCATGTAAAGAGGAAAAGGAGAGCATATTCCTCTACTCCCGCCGAAAGTTGAATTGCCCAGACTGTATTGAATTTAAAAACAAACTTGTTTCTCAAAAAATACGTTAAGTATCTACAGATAACGACCAGACAAATCTACAAATTGACAAGAAATTCGCGAATTACAACGATAGAACGATAGGTCATTGGTCATCTCAAAACGTTGCTTTTAACAATGCCCAATTATATGGTAACAAAAAGGCAGAAAGGTATGATGGAAATTTTCCGTGGCAATACAGACGCCTAAGTAAATCGAGCATACTTTTTATTTAACTGATCAGCAACGACAGGATCGAATAGCATTCGCAAATTATCATCTTAATTCGAATACTGATTGGTCGTCTGTACTGATATCAAAAAAGGGAAGCACCGAAATGTGAAAAGAAATATCGCGAAGATCCTTGATTTCAACAATGTATTCGTCAAAAGAAGTTATTTATTGACCATTCAGAGAGTGGATGGAGTGATGAGAGATCTGAAATGACTGAAGAAATACAAAAACGGATACATTTTTAAAGTTTTATGAGATTTAAATGCGTACCACAGATCTGATTTAGTTAAAGGAAAAGCAGCAAATATTGAAATTGGCTTGACGTTTGTACCGGCAGATGAATGGCAGCCGCTGGAGTAACGATTTTTGGCATTTTAAAATCCCAGAAAGCATGTTCAATGTTTGAACGAAAAATGGTATAGGAAAATTATTATAACATCGTTGATGCAATCTGTATACTTTTGTAATGTTGGTCTCAAAAGATAACAGAACAGGAGATAATTAACTCTTGGAAAGATCTATAAAAATCAACTTTTATTAAATACTTTTCCCCTTATAAGAACCCTCTTACCTTGTATTAAGTATTTATTTTTCGGAAGTTGTTTTTTATTTAAAATTGAGTTTGAAATTTTTAATTTAATTATAACTTCAGCAAATTTCCAATAGAATGAAGATCTTTTCATCATAAAATATCAAGTATATGTGAAAAAAAAGTAAAAAAAAATGCAAACGATTTTTTCTTCCAATTTTTTTTACAAAAAATTTAGCTTTAAAGCAAAACAGAATTTTTTAAATTGTTATTATATCGAATAATGCAATTTAATTTCAAAAAATTATGATACATAAAAAGATATTTGAGTTTCAAAAATCGATAAAAAATGAACTCTGTCGGAGGTAATCCGAATTCTTCGCTAAGAATATTAAAATAAGGAGACATTTTTATTGATGAAATTAATCTCCAAATGTATGTTATTAATACCATGTTATTTCTTGAAGTTTTGATATGAAAATATTTTTTCATTATTTAAATGAAAATTATAAGAATATTCATATTTAGAATTATTAGGGAAAGAAATGTGTTTTGTGTGACAAGTATAATATTCTTTCATTTATAGAAAAGAAGAATGCAATCTGATAAACTTATTCTTATTGCATCAATTGATAATTGGAATTTATTTATTTTCAATACCAATAAAATTTACAGATATTTCAAGTTTTTCTGGTAATAAAGAACTGCTTAATTACCTTATTAACCATAAATATATACAAAACAAAATGTTTGAAAAATTTGTTTAAATTTTATTAAAATGATTTTATATTTCAAAATAATATTTGGAAATTATTTAAATTATTTCAAACAGCACTTATGTTTGCATCAAAAATAATGTTCAAATTCAATGTAATCGTTATTAATTTACTATAGCACACAACTGAACGAAGCGGCTAC
>NW_027150814.1:0-2632 GCF_020186115.1 Histomonas meleagridis
AATGAGAATGAGCTGAGAGCACACACCGGAGCGAAGCGGAGTGCAGGGTGAAACGAAGTGGAGTCCCTGCTGTGTGTGTATGTGTGTATATCTTCTGGTTTCCATTCTTGTAATTTATTATCTGAAATATATTGTAACGTATCATTTGTGAATCTTTCTGTTAATTGTGTAACTGCACGCTTGATTTCTTCATCCATGTTATCAAAGATTTTATCCATCATTCCTTGATCGTAAATAAACATTCAAAATTCAAAATGTCAAAACTGACAAGTTTTAGTCACTTTTACAAATGGTTGGCATTCTTTCAAATTGATATTTGTGCTTATTTAAATAAATGCAACAAGAAATAAATAATCAGCAACTTTATCCAAGAACACAAAATCAGCAAATGTATCAAGAAATATCAAATCAACAAATCCCGCAACAAAATTTAAGTGCACAAAATTATCAACCGAGACAACAATTTTCAAATCCTCAAAATTCATATCACCAAAATTATCAACCACGAATAATACCTCAAACATATCAACAAAATCCAAATTTACAAATTTTAAATCAACAAATTCCTCAGCCAAACTCAAATCCGCAAAATTACCAGTCAAATCAAAACCCAAATCAGGCAATGCTGCAGCTGAATCCAAACCAGCCAATGCAACAGTTAAATCCGAATCAGCCAATACGACAGATAAATCCGAATCAGCCAATACAAGAAATAAATCCGAATCAGCCAATACGACAAATAAATCCAAACCAGCCAATGCAACATATAAATCCAAATCAGCAAATGCAACAGATAAATCCAAACCAGCCAATGCAACAGTTAAATCCGAATCAGCCAATACGACAGATAAATCCGAATCAGCCAATACAAGAAATAAATCCGAATCAGCCAATACGACAAATAAATCCAAATCAGCCAATACAAGAAATAAATCCGAATCAGCCAATACGACAAATAAATCCAAACCAGCAAATGCAACAGATAAATCCAAATCAGCAAATGCAACAGTTAAATCCGAATCAGCCAATACGACAGATAAATCCGAATCAGCCAATACAAGAAATAAATCCGAATCAGCCAATACGACAAATAAATCCAAATCAGCCAATACGACAGATAAATCCAAACCAGCCAATGCAACATATAAATCCAAATCAGCAAATGCAACAGATAAATCCAAACCAGCCAATGCAACAGTTAAATCCGAATCAGCCAATACGACAGATAAATCCGAATCAGCCAATACAAGAAATAAATCCGAATCAGCCAATACGACAGATAAATCCAAATCAGCCAATACGACAGATAAATCCAAACCAGCCAATGCAACATATAAATCCAAATCAGCAAATGCAACAGATAAATCCAAACCAGCCAATACGACAGATAAATCCAAATCAGCCAATACGACAGATAAATCCGAATCAGCCAATACGACAGATAAATCCAAACCAGCCAATGCATCTACAAAACATCAATCAGCAAATGTATCAACAAAATTTCAATCAGCCAATGCAACAGATAAATCCGAATCAGCCAATGTATCAGCAAAGCTTCAATCAGCCAATGCAGCAGATAAATCCGAATCCGCAAGTGCAACATCTAAGTCCAAATCAGCAAATGCAGCAGATAAATCCGAATCCACAAATGCAACATCTAAGTCCAAATCAGCAAATGTATCAGCAAAGCTTCAATCAGCAAATGCAACATCTAAGTCCAAATCCTCAAATGTATCCACAAAGCTTCAACCAGCCAATGCAGCAGATAAATCCGAATCCGCAAATGCACCCGCAAAACATCAATCCGCAAATGTTTCATATAAGTCCAAATCCGCGAATCCGCATAATCGGTCCAAACCGACAGAACCCTGAGATGCCACGAAAGAATAAATCGAATCGTTCACCGAACCGTGTCGAAAGCATAATATGTTACACCTTCAACAACATCTTTCTTCTCAACTGCGCATTAGCCGGAGACGCTAACGAAGGCGACAACATCCAAAAGTTCGAGCGAATGAAACTGGTTGGCAAATCATTTCTCTACTTCAGCATGACCGAGTACCTATGCAATCAGTTCTCTGAGCTAAATGAGGACGAACTGACGAAACTTCGCGCTGAAATACACCAAAACGATACGCTCAAAAGGTTCACGCGACAATTGGGAATCGACAAATACATTACGTCGAACGAAACGCAGCTGCAGGATACATTTAAGGCAATTGTGGCCGCAATTTATATGGACGGAGGGCAGAAATGCGCAAAGAAATTTGTGTTCCGTATGATGCGGAATGAAATTATACATATTGAAACAGAGAAATTATGAGAACGTTCTCAATTCAATAATGTGTCAAAATTTGTACACAATAAATATGTTGCTAATTTTTTTGAGAAAAAGAAGAAAAACATGTTTAAAATTTTATTCATATTGGTATCAGCTCTTGCTCAGCAACATGTTTAAAATTTTATTCATATTGGTATCAGCTCTTGCTCAATAATAATGTTGGTATTCGGGTATATGATGAATGCTGCTGGGAGTTATGATATAAATTTCCATGTTTTTTGATCTGAACCGTATAACTTGTAAAAAATTTCGTGCTTACGCATTTTTGGAGATCTCTCGAAACTTTTCGGT
>NW_027150815.1:0-688 GCF_020186115.1 Histomonas meleagridis
CCAGATCCAAAAGTTCTTATTATTTAAAGTCCCGTTCCATGTTTCTTTCATTTTCATATGAGTAATTTTATACTGTTCTAATTTCTTTTGTTGATAAAAAGCCTGTACTGGCCATTTTTCTTCGAATTTGTCCCAACTTAAATTTAATACATCATTTAACATTTGTACAAGACGATCTTCCTTTGATTTGTAATTAATTGTTTCCATTGTCATTTCTCCTAATTCTAATACTTCACCACCTGATTTTGTACAGTATTTGTAATTGTCTAATTCACTTCCCTTTGCTATCTCCCAGTAACATTGAATCTTTGCGTAAAGTGTATTTTTGTATATACGATCTTCAAACTTTATGTACCCCTGTATGTGTTTTGTACCTGTTGAAGGTGCGAATTCTACTCCTGCGATTAAATATTTAATATTTGGAATTGTTTTTAAGATTTCTTGCCATCCTTCAGGTGGGTTGTTCCATGTAAATACCCACCTTTTGGCTCTGGGGTTTGTTGTTAGCTGTCTTGAAGGTTCGATTGGTATACTTGTCTGTGATTTCCTTATTCCTCTTTTAGCTCCCATTAAAATGTAAGTGATGTTATTTATTGACGTTTATTTTTAATTGAAATTTTATTTTATAATTTGTATCTCATACATTTCTTAACCGTTGGAATTATTTCTATTCAATTTTCTTCTTTTA
>NW_027150816.1:0-57133 GCF_020186115.1 Histomonas meleagridis
GTGTGCAAGTGAAGATATATCATTTGAAACTGCTATTGAGTTATGCCCTGACCTGGCAGAGTTTGTGATGTGGTTGAATAGAATTCATGCTCAGTGGAAGGCGACAGGTGTTAGGTTGGAAGAAACCTATCAAGGAAGTCTAATCAGCAATTGTACAATCTTAGCCAGACTCATTTCATTTTGCAAACATGAGCCTATAAATGATGCAGACTATGGAGATGAGGATACCAAAGAACAACAATCAGTAAGGTTGGAAGAAAATTTGTTTTTTTGAGACAACCACACCTACCAGAAACGAATAATAAACGACCGTTTAAATTATGAATCGGGAAAATCAAGCATGTTTTCACTTGTTTGAGTAACAAAGACACGATAACAGGAATAATGCTTTTTATAAACAGAATTAGAATATGAATTGAGAGTTGAAGAATAAATAAAAAAAAATAGACAAATTGCGATTTATTATCTTCCAAACCAACGTTGTCATCTATGATATCAACATAACTATCTAACATACTGAGGTACTAGGTGAGATATTGCATGTTCTTTTTTACTTTCCAAGTCCTTTGGTGGGTTGGACCACGTATATTAAAGGTTTTTTTATTTTTAAAATTCAAAACTTCATAAATTATGTACATTAATATGAATTTTTCACAAATATTATATATAATGATATTATTAATTTTTATTTTTTTTTTTTTATATTTTAACAATCAATAATAATAAGTAAAAAATTATGATATTATTAATTTTTTGATATTATTAATTCAAACAAATGATGTTTGTCGGATGGAGAAAAATTACCATCGATAAAAACATAACAAATTTTTATAGAAATTGCAGAAAACAATTTCCAGATAAAAATGATGAATACTATTCACAATTAAAGAAACTTTGGGTATTGATTTCAAACTTTGAACCATGAAAATATTTCCGATTCAGTACAAACAATCTTCAATTTATTTGATAATGATAATATATGCTCTGTTTATAATATAACATATCAATTTATTTACTTATTAATTATTTTTAAAATTTATGGATAGAAAATGTATATCATGCAACTATCAGATAATAACCATTTTTATAAAAAGATATCTTATAAATGTAAAATCACAAGAATCTAATAGATAGAATATTTAAAAAAGGCGTAGATTTTTCTCAATAAATTTTAAGACTTACTAACAATTGCAATGATAATTTCGTATCACTATTTATTGGTTCTTTTATTTTTCCATTTATTTTTTTTGTTCTTTTAGTGCACGTTTACTATTGTTCAGTCTATCTTCTGATAAACGGTTCCTATTTGGCGTTTGTGGAATTTGACTATCTTTGTCACCACAACATTTTGACACTTTCTAAATTAAGAAACAATGGGTTCAAGCGGATCAACTGCTTTAAATCCATGGGATCGCAAAGTCAGCGAACTCTTTTCTACAGTTAAAATTTCTGAACCATACAATTTTTCACCCGATTTTATTTCTCCAATTATATTTAATGAATCAACTTTTTATGTATTGATATCAAAAAATGGCTTGGCAAATGTAATTTCTCCAACTCTATCAGAAATTGCTTTCAAAGAATCAATATGTGAAGAACAAATCATTTCTTTATTTCCATTTGATTTAAGCAAAATCATTTTAACAACAGCAAAAGGGGTTATCTTACTAACTTTCAAAGAAACTAGTTTTGAAAAACAAACTTTTGAAATTGATGAACCAATCAAATGTCACAAAGTTGATTCTAATTCGTTTGTTTTAGCAAACAGAAATGGGAATGTTCTTCTTTGTTCTTCTAATGGATCTTCCACAGATTTATGGAAAGTCCAGGATCAAGAAATAATTGATTCAATAATATTTAAATGCGAAAGCTCATCAGTACTTATCATATCTACAAAAGAGTTTTTATTCCTTGGTGACTTAAGTCCCAACACTAAACCTGTTTTTCATCCAATTCCAAACATACGCAATCTAACACAATGCGATTCCAAAACCATGTTTTTCTTAAATGGTAAAGGCGATGTTTGCTTTCTCGAAGTGAGAGATGATAAAACAGTGAGCGATCCAACTACCATCAAAAACGGCACTTTTTGTGGACTACATTGCCTCTGCAATGGAACTGTTCTCTTTTATAGCAAGAACGAAATATGTACGTACTCTCTGCAGCCTACTCCGATAATTATTGGTACTACTCTTATTAACAATCATGAAATTGATAAAATTATCTTTATGAGAGAACCAAGAGTTTTCATAGTAATGACAAAAAATGGAAGACTGGTTGTGTGCAGGCATCCAAGTTTCTCAAAAGCTGATAAAAAACCAGAAATTGAACAGATGGAATTATTCCAATACCACAAAGAACCAATTAAAGTAGGATGTTGCGGCGAAGAATTGTCTTTCATGACAGTAGATGAAAGTGGCGTTTGTGTTCTTTGGGAAAACTTCCCAAATTGGCTCGATGCACCATTCACGCTTGGAATGTTTGGAGAATCAGAATAAAAATGTATCTTTATCATGTTTTATATAAAACTTTTAGGAAGGAAAAGCATTAATTTTAAACTTAGTTGCGTTCTTGCGTAGAAAATTTAAAGAATAATGGGGTGCCCTAAATATGTTTAAACGTATTTAAAAAAACGTATTCATAGATGGAAAGCTTGTCTTGGCTTTTCGTAAATAATATAACATTACAGGGAAATGGATTCAAGCCATTAAACGAAAAGCCACATTTTTCCTTGCTTTTACTTCCTCTTAGTATTTCAAGCATTTTAACATTTTCAAAAATCACATTTCCTTCTAAAACACGAATAGTTCATTATTCTCCGTTGCTATTTTCAAAGTGCCAATTTTCAGAAAGTTCATCTTTTGAGCTATCATCATTTTCAAAAATTACAATTGATGAAACAAATTTTAAAAATCTAAAAAACATATTAACATTCAAAAATTCAGAATCAATTACCATTAAGAATTGTAGTTTTAATTCAGCTACTACGTCAATTCTTGACATTTCGGATTCAAAAAAAGTTACCATTCAGATGAACTCATTCAACCATACAGAAAACCATGCGCCTATACATCTAACGCATGTGTCAGATGCCATTATTACTAACACCAATTTTACTGGATTAACATCTGGTTCAATTATATCAGATTGTGCAAATCTTTATATCGGCTCATGTATATTCTGCAATGTATCTTCTTCAAGTGGAGGTGCATTACATCTTTCCAATACCACATCTATAATTGCATATTGTCTCTTTCAAAATTGTTCTGCGAAATCTTATGGTGGCTCCATATATAATAGAGATGGTAAGCTTAAAGTTGACTCGTGCAGCTTTGCTAACAATATCGCTAGCGAAGGGTACTCAATGTACTCAACAGGCGGAAACTGCTTTATCGAAAAGTGCATTTTTTCAGGCGAATTCAAAACAGAAATTTCCGGCAGTTTAATTCAAAAATTCAATAACACCTTTGTATCGGCTTTAAACGTTGTTCCTTTATCATTTGTTACACCTTCAGCAACTTTCACACCTTCACCTTCAATGTCACCTGTCCCTTTTACATATGGACCTGATGATGATGGTGGATGGACGCGAAATACAAAAATTATTGTTGGTTGCGGATGCGGAATTGGTGGATGTATACTCATAATTGTTGTTGCTTATATTATATATGTTAAAGTCAAACAAATTAATTCATCAAAAGTTTATGTGGCAGAATCTACAAATGAAAACAAACAGCCAACAGGAACAACTTTTGTGTCTAAAACATATGACCTTCCATAATTAATAAAATGTGTTTTCTTTTCTTTTATTTTTAATAGCAGTTTAATTTATTTGGAATAAAATGAAATGCAAACGACCGTTTTCGAAAGGAGGCCGTTTAACGAAGAACGTTTATAATTTCATGTCCAGAAGAGCAAGAGCAGGAAGTTCTTCCTCTCTTTCTTTATATCAAGAGCAATTAAAGGCATTAGCTCATCTAGAAACAGACATTCTTCAATTAAATGAAATGACAATTAAATCAGTTATTTCATCAATTCTTGCTTCAAATATGATAATCGATAATGCCAAAATTTACAGTATTTTTAAATTACTTCATGTTGCAGTACAAATTAGGCCAAATATTATTGAGTACATTGCTGATATTTTTCTTCAATTTCACCAAAGACATATTGATATTGAAACTTTCTTAAAAATGATTCTTCATTTTCCTTCATTTAAATTTTTTTTATATCAATTATATAAAAGAGGTGTAATAACCATTGAATACATAATTCAAAATCTTGATAATGATTCAGATTTATTTTTATATTTTGCACCTGAGATTGAAGAAAACGATCCATTGTTCTTCTCCCAACATATGTATCTCATTACTAAATCTAACGTATGCATATATAATCCTGAAACACATTTTTCTCGTCGAGAACTTGGAATAAATGATTCAGATATTGCGATTTCTCTTCGAAATGATGACGTTGAAACACTTAAAAGTATTCTTTATCAAGCAAATATTACCTTTGTTGAGCCTTCTTTTTTTGAGCGTTGTGGATATATTAATCACGTTGTAACATTAATTGATTATTCTGCATATTTTTCGGCTATTAATTGCTTTAACTTTTTACGCAGTCAAAATTTTGAAATTACGAATTCAACTTTAAATTTTGCGATTGCTGGAGGAAATAATGATATTATTAATATATGTAAAGAATCATTACAAAGTGTTAATGCTTCTACTTTTATAACTGCGATTCAATTTCATCGAAATTTATTTTTAAAGCAAATTATTGACTTTAGTCATATCCAAACAGATATTAATTTTCTTACATGTAGTATTAACTCAAATAACACAACAGCGTTTTTAAACTTCTTAAAGACCGATATAAACAAACTTAATGATGAAGGAATGACAGCACTTCATTGTTCAGTACACTCTCGAAATTTATTATATATTCAAGCATTATGTTCGACGCCAAACATAAAAATCAATCAAAAAGATATAAATGGAATGACTCCATTACATCTTTCTGCTTCTCTTGGATACTTCGAAATTGTTTTTTATTTTACGTTTCAAAATAGAATACATATTAATGAAACAGATAATAATGGTTATACTGCTCTCCATATGGCTTCAAAAGGCGGATTTACGCAAATTGTTTCACTTCTTACATCGACAGAAAATATAGAAATTGATAAAAGAAATATAAATTTGTTTTGATTTCTTATATTTGTTTCTATTTTTTGGCGTATTTTTTGCTGTTTCGAAACTCCACTTCACGTCGCAGCAATGGAAGGGAACTTAGATATTGTAAAACATTTTTGTGCGATTCATGGTGTTGATGTTAACGCAAGAGATGTTTTTTAATAATTTATAAATTTGGCGTTTTGTGCTTTCTTTTACAACTCCTTTGTTAGCAGCAATGGTTTTTAATCAACAAAATGTTGTTGAGTACCTTTGTGATCATCCGTATGTTGATGTTAACGCTGTAAATAATGCCGTCTATAAATATGTTTCGGAGTTTTTTGGTAATTCATCAAAATATCATTTTTTACGCTATCCTATATTCATCATTTGAGTTTGTAAGGTTCTTGGTTTCGTTAAATAGAATTGAAGTTAATAGACCAAATGCAGAAGGAGTTTTTCTAATTAATTTAGAACACCTTATCAGATTGCAGCTTTGCTCAAAAATAGAGCACTGATGGATTTGTTGAAACCGTTTCAATCTCGAGAAGTGAGCGAAAGTGAATAAAAAATATGTTTTATATAAAACTATTTTTTTTTTTTAAATGTATTTAATCATTTACTTTCTAATGTTTTCTGTGAACATTTGATCTTTGTGTTGATTTTGATTGTTAGTAATATACGCTTCATTTCTATTTCTTGTTGAAATTGATGATTTGATTTTATTGAAGATGACATTTAGAATTTTTGTTCGTACTTTTTTCACGAAGTACATTTATTATTTCTGTATAACCTTCTTGTCGTGCAATTTGAATTGCTGTCAAATATTATTAAAGCATATTCCAAATTATTAAAACATATATAAAATTATTAAAACATATTCCAAATTATTAAAATGAATATCTTTTTCATATGGCGTTAAATCTTTAACTTGTTTTCTAGATATTATTTTATTAAGTAATTTGATGAACCAGATTTATTAGATAAATTTTTATCATTTTCAAATATTAATTTCAAAAATAATTTAATATATGAAACACAAAAACAGTTTTATGATGATTATTTATAAATAAAATATACATCAATTAGTTAGTTAGAGAAATGAAATTTTTAATCTAGAAAAAAGTTAAAATCTTGAAAATGACTTAAGACGGAAATTTTACGTAATCCGTTTCCATTTTAAACGAAAATAGAACTAAGGTAACTAATAATTTTGGCTCGTGATGTTTCAACAATTTCTCCATCCATCACAATTTCATTTAATGTAGTATATGTTTCGGCAAGATGATAGAGTATATGGAATTCGGTAATATCTCCAAAATACTCACGAAGTGTTTGGAAGAAGAAATCGAAAAATGAAATGATTTCAAGTTCGTTTGCATCTTCTTCAACGCCAGCAATGCAATAAATTGCAAGGTAGCGCTTATATACTATTTTGATATCATCATGGTGAAAACAAAAACATGTCTCTTCATTCCTTGAAACGCATTGACGAATGATTTCATTTTCAAGTTTTTGACGTTCTTCAGTTGGAGGCCTTTCTCCGTAGTACTGTGCAAGTCTTGTTTGGCCAAAACGATTCACAATCAAGAAGAATTTAATCATCACCAAATATAAAAACCGTAAACGATCACATGTCAAAAAAATTAGGTGGAAATAACCGTTTTCTTCATGTTTATGTCAATATTCTTGAATATTATGTGTTCGAAATTATTTTTTCAGACATTTAAGCATGTTAGTTTGATAATTGTGTCCACAAAATATTATTATGTATAAGCTATAATTTTCAACTTTTTGATCAATTCATACATAACTTTTCTCGAGAATAAATAACCAACCTTTATAGGGAAAGCTACACCACGTTATGATAATTGCAGGTTGCGTATTATTTTTAACCAGATAATTATTAAAAAAATTCTTTCATATAAAATTTCATGAAAAAATTATCATTGTCTTCGTTTTGCTTCATCATTAAATTCGCAAAAACAACTTTAAGTGCTGTCGTACTTAGGGGATGCTTGTTTATTAAATAAAATTAAAAAAAAATGAACATGAAGAACGACTATTTATTAATTCTTTAGCAACATTTCTTGCCTTCCTGCTTTGTGGTTTCCTTGCTTATTTTAACTGTTTTTTGTTCAATCACTGTTGGATTGATGTCATTGTATAATTTTGCAGCTTCTTGGAAAATTTCTTTGACGCCAAAACCGGAACTTGCAGATGTCATGAGATGAAGGTTTGCACCAAATCGTTGTAAGTATTCATTTCCTCTTTCAACGCATTCGGTTTGTTGTTCTTGTGTAAGTAAATCTGACTTTGTTGTAACCAAAAAAATTTTACAATCTGGAACAAACTTACGCACTCTTGATATCCATTCTTCAATTGTATCCTCCCTCTCAAGATCATAACAAACGAAAGCAACGTGTGAATCACGATAAAACATTTGTGATATAGATTGAAATCTTTCTTGACCTGCAGTATCCCAAATTTGGAGGTTTACCTTTGCCCCGTCATCCAAGGTAACTGTTGCAGTACATGAAGCTGGCGCAACTGTTGATAATTCTTGGTTTTCAAACGGGCTATCTAAAAATACACTAATAAGAGATGTTTTACCAACGCCAGCGGAACCAACTAAAATTACTTTTAGAGAAGCCTTATCATCGACTTCAAAAGACATTTCTGGTGCGAATTTAAAACCGTCAATTTAACCAGTTTGAAACCGACAACAATTGAGGTAAAAAATAAACTTTTTCTATGCTTAATTCAAGTTTTCAGATCTTCTTTGATATCATGGTTTATATACATTGTAATATTTGTATTAACTCCTTTTGTGTGAAAATAATCGGCATATGTAAAATAGTTTATTGTATTCCAATTTACAAATTATTTAATTTTTGTTTATACTAAAACATTTGGGTAAAAATGTTTTGTAAGATGTTAATTCAATATGCGTTATCAAAGTTAAAAATAAAACAACTTTTCATCAAGCTATTTATAATAGATGTTGGCTAACTTTAGTTTAACCAATCATGAGGTAATGACTCCACATATGCTTTCATGTTGAAGATTTTATCCATATCAAAATTCGTATTCATACAATCAAAAAACATATGGAACAAGTCCAAAATTGACATCGAAAAGTGTAAACGAAACTTTTTGAGATATTATTGAATCAAATTTGATCGTTTTTGTACTTTTTATTTTGTTCTGATTTAAGAAGGCGCAGTGAGAAAACATTTTTCAAAAACCAAACAATAAACATCAACAAGTGATTTAAAAACATTTTATTCTTCTATTGAATCTGATTCAAGCTCATCATCTTCGCTCACATTCCTCCTCATTCGTCTCTGTTGACCTCGTGTTGCCATTCTCTTCGGCGGCCCCTTCTCCTCTTCTTCTGTTTCGGAACTGCTTCCCTCACTTTTGGCTTCTTCTTCATTTTCTTCTTCAATTTCACCTGTTACAAGTTCATTTGCCATGGAATGCAGCGTGTTTACACCAAACTCAGCATAAAACCTCGGGCCGAGAGTGACACTACGATTTGTATTCGAAGCGTTCTCATCATCAATCTTTTTCAATTTGAAATAATCTTGTGATGCCCACTTATGCATGATCTCCGGCCACTTCCCAAAATCTGGTGAATCGAGAGGGACGTTTGAATTCTGTAGCACTTGTCCAAGTTGTTCTAAATCTAATTGATTGCCTTTGTATTGGACGACAAAAAAACAGAAAACAAGTAAACCATATTCCTTCTTTTGATGGGGAGTGAATGGAATTGGAACATTATCGGGATACTTCTGACGACGAACAAGGAAAAATTTTGATGATTGACTTGGCTTTTCATCAGGAGCTAAACCTTGAACAAGGTTGAGCCCCATAGTTTTGTTAAGTAGATCATTTGTTGATTCAATTGGGTCAATTCGTTTGCGACGTGATTTTTCTCGGAATTCATCTAAAATTGGTCGAATCTGAATTTTTCGAACTGCTTGTTTTTCTCTGTTTTTGTATATAAAGTAACGGGCGACACGTCCTGTTTCCATATTATTCTGTTTGGAATCATTGTCTTCGTATTCGTCGTCCATTGGCGCCTTATGTTTGACTAGCAAGCAAACATTGTCAATTTTCGACGGTTATTTAAATCTAAACGTACATTAAAAACAGCAACTTCACTTAGCCGTTTATCGTTGCGCACTTTTTGGAAAGTGACAGAATGAGTTTTTTCCCTTTCATCAAATAAGTTGAAAATCTTGAAATTTTAGAAGCTAAAATTAAAATAATTAGTTGTTTATTGTTCTTCCTTCTTCATTCTGCAACCTGCATTGTATACGAAAATATTCTTTTCTTGTGCGGCCTTTTCGATCTGACGACGAAGCTTTCCGCCAACAGCATGATGGATAACTGCACAATATTTTGTGTTATTGGTGAATAATGGTTCAAGTTCCTTGACATTGTGAACGATAACAGGTCTGAAGCCATTTGGAAGCATGTACTTTGTTTCTTTATCGCTTCCATATCCGCACTTTGGATGTGCTGGTGTTCCGCGTTGGTTCTTACGGAATCTTGAATCGATACCACGGGTAAGACGCCAGCTTGACTTAACACGAACGAAAAGATCAGATTGAATACGGTTGAACCTTGTCTTCTTTTTCTTGATGATTGGTTTATGTTCGGCAGCAACAACTGTTGTTGACATTTCTGCAAAGGAAGACCAAAACCGTTAGTCACTTTCCTTATCGTCCTAAAAAGTGACATAACTTTGAAGTTCTTCAAGTTTAATGATTTTACGTGTAAAACTAAAAATTTTATAAATTACATATATTTTTGAAGTTACTCGTTAATATTAATATTCATCAATTCTTAAATTGCTATAAATTTAAGTATTCTTTTACTTTTCATTTTGTGACATAAAACCTGAGCTTTCCTATAGATTTACATTTGTTCTAAATCGATTTAATATTACCAACATTTTTACATAAAACACAACTGTTAAATATTATGGGCCCTTCGATTTTCACTCAATAATCGAAAAAAAAATTTATTGGTTAAGAGGTATCACGGCAGAATGGCAACCGTAAAATAATTTGAAACAAAAATATCTTGGAAAATCTTCACCTTTATAAAGTTATTCTAACAAATTTATAATACAATAATTTATAATAAATTCGTCATAATAAATTTAAATCGTTTTTGACTTAAATAAGGAAAATCTTTATTTATCAGCTCAGCAAATATTCAATTTATTGATAAAATTTACCATACACATATAATGCTGTTATAAGTAATTTAATCTATTTATCATTTTACTCACAAAACAAAGAGTTTGGTATATATTTCAATTTTTTAAATTTAATTCAAGATAAAGAAGAAGAAAGAGACGAAAAATGTCCAAAAATTATAAAAATTTTTGCAACACAAATATCAAAAATTAAATCACAGGAAGCATATTATCTTCTTGGAAAAATGATTGAACAAAATTTAGTTGATTTAAGTATATTAGCAAATATCGACATGAGATATTTTGCACATTATAAAAATGAATGCATACGAATTCATGATTATGGTCCAGAGATCCCAAGAACATGTTTAAGTAATTTAGAACGAAAGGATAAATTTTCTAAATACTTTGATAATAACTTTAAAGAACTTTCCAAGAATGATTGGGAACTTCATAAGAAATTAATTGAAGAAGGAAATAATCCAAATGAAATTGCGAAAATAATTCGAAATGATGAAATAGAAAAACTTCAAGAAATATCATCACAAAATGGTTTTAATTTTAATCAAATAATTGAAACATCAATTTATGAAAGACATTCACTGGTTAATGATGACAAAGTTACATTAATTGATTATGCAGCATTTTTTTCTGCAGTTAAATGTTTTAAATATTTGTTAATGGAGGGTGCAAACATTGAGAATACAGGTAAATATGCAGTTGCATGTGGAAATAATGAAATAATACATTTATGTGAACAAAAACATTCATCATTTGAAGATTAAACAGCCCCAGCAGATCATCGAAATGATATCTTTAAATATCTTTATGAAAATAAAATTCTTAAATTTAAAAAATTACATTATTTAGGGAAAATATGTATTTTTTATAATAATTATGAAATTTATTATTCTTGATTGAAAACGGATTAGAAATTACAAATGAAAATATTGATGCAGCCGCAGAAAATGGAATTTATATCTTGTTGAATATTTTCTCCAAATAGCCAAATTCCAAATGATATTTTATCTTATTCTGCGAAATCTGGCAATATCGAACTAGTTGAATATATAATTAAAAAAAAATATTTTCAAATTATTTGGATTATTTAATTCTTCACTTATGATTTCATTCTCTAATGGACATACTGAAATTGTTAAATTACTTTTGGATCAAAAAGGAATTAATTTCAATATATATAATATTTGTTTGTTTTATTGAGATTTAATTTTTATAATTCTTTATTTTAAAATAATATTTGGAAATTATTTAAATTATATGTTACAGCACTTATGAATACATCTGAAAATGGTCATATAGATATAGTTAAATTACTTCTTGAAAAAGAAGGAATTAATGTTAATGCTGTAGATATTTATTTATTTTATTTGATATTTATTTTAACAATTTTGGATTTCAAAATAATATTTGAAAATTATTTAAATTATTTGATAGAGCACATATTGAAGCATCTTCAGAAGGTCATACAGAAATAGTTAAATTATTTCTTGAAAAAGAAGGAATTAACATTAATGCTAAAGATATTTATTTATTTTATGTAAAATTTATTTTAATGATTTGATATTTCAAAATAATATTTGGAAATTACAAAATTCATCGGGTGGCTAAATTCGATCTGTGTTTTAATTATGGTATTTATCAAAATATATATATTTTCGATACGTAAATAGGTTTATATATCTAATTTATATAAAATGTATTATATAATCAAACAATCGTAATACGCATGAAACACTTCTACAAAGGTGTCAAATAGAATACAACAATATCTTCCACACAAAAAGTTGAAGGGTTCATTAATCCATTTGTTTCATATGAGACAAAACGAGTATACAACTCTACAACAAATTTTTTCATGCAAGCGCAGAAGGCTCGAGCGGTTGTGATCGCATTTCATCGAAAAAGCCCGCAGAAGTGGGTTGTAATGTGATTGAATAGTTTACATCGAAATTGAATGAATTATGAGAATTTCCTTACACCTGGTGTAAAAAATTATTATTTAAGGAAATATAGTTTTATAAATTATGAAGGACTTTCAAAGAATGATTGGGAGCTTCACAAACAATTAATTCGAGAAGGTCATAATCCAAATGAAATAGCAAAAATAATTCGAAATGATGAAATAGAAAAACTTCAAGAAATATCATCACAAAATGAATTCGATTTTAATCAAACAATTGAACCATCACTTTATGAAAGATGTTCATTTATTAATCATAAAAATGTTACATTAATTGATTATTCAGCATTCTTTGGATCAGTTAAATGTTTTAAATATTTATTTATGAATGACGGAAATGTAGAAAACACGGGTAAATATGCGGTTGCAGGTGGAAATGAAGAAATCATTCATTTATGTGAACAAAATCATTCATCATTTAAAGATGCATATGAAGCAGCAATTAAGTTTCATCGAAATGATATCTTTAAATATTTTTATGATAACAAATTAAAAGAAATTAATAATTTAGAAGAATTAGGAAAGCTTTGCATTTTATATTATAATAATGAAATATTTTCATTTTTACTCAAAGAGGGAATGAAAATAAATGATGATATTATTAATGAAGCAGCAAATATTGGAAATGTTTTTTTAGTTGAGTATTTTCTTAAAGATCATTCAATTCCACATGATATATTGGTATTCTCATCTGAGTCAGGAAATATTGAACTTGTTGAATACGTTTTAAAACAAAAAGGAATTGATATTAATGCCAAAGATATTTATTTGTTTTATTTAATATTTATTTTAATGATTTGATATTTCAAAATAATATTTGGAAATTATTTAAATTATTTTATACAGCACTTATAATTGCATCTGCTCGAGGTCATATAGAAATAGTTAAATTACTTCTTGAACAAGAGGGAATTGATATTAATGCTAAAAATATTTCAATGTTATATTCAAAATTTATTTTTATATTATTATATTTCAAAATAATATTTGGAAATTATTTAAAATATTATGGACAGCACTTATATTAGCATCTTACAATGGTCATACAGAAATAGTTAAATTACTTCTTGAACAAGAAGGAATTGATATTAATGCTAAAGGTATTTATTTGTTTTATTTTATATTTATTTAAATAATTTTGGATTTCAAAATAATATTTGGAAATTATTTAAATTATTTGAAACAGCACTTATGAAAGCATCTGATAATGGTCATACAGAAGTAGTTAAATTACTTCTTGAACAAGAAGGAATTGATATTAATGCTAAAAGTATTTATTTGTTTTATTTCATATTTATCTTGATAATTTTGGAATATTTCAAATTAATATTTGGAAATCATTTATATTATTTTGGACAGCACTTATGATGGCATCTTTAAATGGTCATATAGAAATAGTTAAATTACTTCTTGAACAAGAAGGAATTGATATTAATGCTAAAAGTATTTATTTGTTTTATTTGATATTTATTTTAATAATTTCTTATTTCAAAACAATATTTGGAAATCATTTTAATTATTTAGAACAGCACTTATGATGGCATCTGATAATGGTAATACAGAAGTAGTTAAATTACTTCTTGAACAAGAAGGAATTGATATTAATGCTAAAAGTATTTATTTGTTTTATTTGATATTTATTTCAATAATTTTATGTTTCAAAATACTAGAGGGGGGACGATAATGTTGTATCCTAAATATTATAAACTCGTAATAAAAGATTTTAATTATTTTTTTTAGCTCTACTTATGATATTAGTTACCTTTTTCTTTATGACCCATTAACATCTTTCAATCCATTCGTCAAAAACTTTGGCTAAAGTATTTTTTGAAATTTCACTCAAAATTTCAGTTATCTTATCGTGCAATTGTTGAAAATCATCAAATTTTTTCCTTCTAGTTGATTCTTTAAAAAACCAAATAAAAAGATAGCTGAAGGAGCAAGATCTGATGAATATGATGGCTGTGGAGCTCTTTTAGAATTATTATCAACCAAAATTTTAGTCGAAACATTTGAAGTATGGGGAAATGCATTATCGGAATGTAAAACATACGGGTTTTCATTTTTTATTTATCTGTGTGAGTATACAATTTGTTTCATAGGTTTAATTATACTATTAATAAAATACTTAGAGTTAAATTTATTACCATCTTTCATTAGATCAACTATAAAGAATTGATCATTATTCCATAAGATAGTTACCATATATTCTATCGTGTCAATTATTCATATATAATTCCAGATAAATTTTCTTTTGATAGTGATTACATATGCTTGTGATCATCTGATAAGAAAAACCATGATTCATCCCCAGTTTTGATTTAATGAGAAATATTTCTATTGTTAACATTTAATATATCAAGAAGCCTGATTGCTTTTCAAACTTTCTTTATTCATCTCGGATGTCAATTCATATGGAATCATTATTAAAATAATAATAATGGAAGCCTAATTTAAATTGATGCAGACAATATTTTATGGTATTAATATTTAGTGCATCTTGGTGATGAACATCATAACTCTTGTTTAATTTGGCTAACAAGTTTAAAGCCTTTTCGTTTCATAAAAAATATTACTGCACTTTTTTCGACTTCCATAAAAATGAAATACGTTAAAAAAATAACAATATGACGATTTATTTTTTATATTTTCTTAATATACCAATATTGGTAGGTATATAATGCGGTCGGGACTGATCCCGGCCTTTTCTTTTAACATAAAACGACGAATGTTATATAACGATAAATTTTTCAAGTGAAAACGATTATTTCTTATTGAAATCCTTTTTAAAGTTATTATCGTTTTTTCCAAAATAATTTAAATAATTTCATATTTTATTTAAATTTCTTCCAAATTCTGAAACATTGATAATTGTTCCACTGGAATTTCCTTAAACTTTAAATTATACGGATAGTTAGACAACATTCTAACCAAGTTTCTATCAAGTTCGCATGTCAGGAAGTTAATAACCTTTCCAAACTTTCCAAACCTTCCAGTTCTTCCTTGTCGATGCAAGTAACTTATTGGGTCTGGCTCGAAAACTTTCTTTGCTGCATCGGCGGATTCTTTTTTCATCTTTGATGGCATGTCAAAGTTTAGCACGAGTCTGCACGCTGGAATGTCGATGCCTCTTGATGCGATATCGGTTGTGATCAAGACGTTGAACTTGTTATCTTTGAAACGTTGGAGAACAAGATCACGCTGGGCAGGGCGTAAGTTTCCGGTGAGAATTTCGGAGCTATAGCCTCTTTCTTTAAGGGCATTTTGTATTTCGGTACACTTGTCTTTCTTCTGGACAAATACAAATGAATGTGATGCTTGTAAATAATCAAAAATTTGGATGAGAGCATATACACGTGCATCATATCGAATGTTGATGTTGAAATGATCATTGGTTGGTACAAATAATTTGTTCTTTTCAAGAATGATACGATTTGAGGTGGACATATAAGTATTCATAAATTGATAAACTTGGTCAGTAATGGATGCGGAGAATAAAAGAAGTTGATAACGATCTTTGGTAAGTTTGGATAATATCATATCAAAAAATTGATGGAAAGTGGGTATTTCAAGAGATTGATCAGCTTCATCAATAACAAAGACACGGACGGAGTTAAGTTGGAATTCATCAATATGGTTGTCAAGATATTGAGGAGTGGCTATAAGAATTTGAGCAGGACCTTGTGTTTCAGGATCATATGTATAAGGTGGATTCTTAAACAAGAGCTGAATGGTAACTGGATAATATGGGACAAATTTGGCAAAATAATCATCGTATATCATTTTGGCTAATATACGACTATGGACTACGCAGATGCATTGAAGTTGTTTTACTTCTGCGTCAATACGTGCAAGCATAGCAAGAACAAATGTAAGAGTTTTACCAGTTCCATTTTGGCTTTGTGCTATGAGTGACTTATATGGCGGTGTAAGAATCATTGGAAGAGCTTTTCCTTGAATCTGAGATGGCTTATCAAAGTGGTTGGCATAAAGAGCTTCAATTAAGTTTTCCTTATCTTTGATGATATCAAGTTCATCAAACTCTTTTGCAGAAGCATAAATGTTGTCTTCTCCTTCTTGCTGAATTTCATCTAGTTCTTTGTTTGGCTTGAAAAGCAAGTCTTCCTTTGAAGCTATTTCAGTCATGCTCTTTGGAATTGACTGGCTTTGTTTGAACAATGCAAGCTTAATTATTTTTACAAACTTCAAGTTTATTCATTTATAATAAAAGATTTTTTCGTTACTATTGGATTAAATACAATGTTTTCAAGATTTAATTTAAATTTACTTAAATCAACTTTTTCATGTTCGATGAAATGCATACATAAAATTTTTCAAGAAACATCATCACAAACAAGCTCGCACTTTATTACCTTTCCATGGGAAAATTTTTATTGATGATATGCAAAAAAAACTTTTAATGTTGAAGAAATGGTTTGACAAAGTCTGTTTGATTAAAATGTTTGATGATGACTTTGGTTATGAAGAAAAATCGTGCTTAGCTCCTGCGCCATTCAAGGTATTCCCAATTAAAGTAAACGGGACCGATTGGTCAATGCACCTTGAGTGGGTTCATCAGCCTCGAACTGCTTTAATTATCGAAAAAATTCATGATCCAGAGTCACGTCATTATTTAATCAAATCAGCAGAATTTTTATTTCATCAGCGTAAGTTTGCTGTGTTTGTTGAACGCTATGCTTATAAAGAACTACAAAATTTTTCTTATCTTCATCCTTTTGATAATGAAACCAATAGCCAGCATGTCGATTTTGTTTTAGCGTTTGGTGGTGATGGTACTCTACTCCATATTTCCACTTTATTTCCAAATGATTGTCCACCAATTATGCCTTTTGCTATGGGATCTCTTGGTTTTCTTACACCATTTTTAGCCGATGATTATCAACAATGTATTGATGATCTCATTCTTGGGTTTTTTGCTGTTACTACACGAACACGAGCGATTGGCACTATTGTCAGATCAAATGGTACGATTGAAGAACATCAAATTCTCAATGACATCACACTCAAGTCGTCATTTACTGATTCCATATGTGCCATTGATTGTTTCATTGACGGCAAATTCTTCACCACCATCTACGGCGACGGTTTAATTGTTGCTACATCAACGGGTTCAACCGCTTACAATTTGAGTGCGGGGGGCCCCATGTTGCACCCATCGGTGTCGTCACTTTTGTGGACGCCGATATGTGCACATTCACTGAATGCACATCCACTTGTCTTACCTGACTCTGTTGAATTAACACTGGCAGTGTCACCACAAGCAAGAATAAATGAGTACAATGCAGTGTTTGATTCATTTAAAACGAAAATTGAAAAAGGTGATAAAATTATAATCAAAACAAGTCCACACCCACTGCCGACGGTGTGCCAGCAAATAGCAATGATAGACTGGTTAAACTCGATATCAAAAGTATTGAGATGGAATCAGCCAATGAGGAATTTAATGGTTGATGACGTATAGCTTAATTATATTATCGGAAATTAAATGTTGTTTTTGTGTACATTTTTTTTTTTAAGTAACTTTGTGTATCTTAATGGTTTTGGTGAAGAATTAAAAATTGATTAAAAAAAATGACGCAACTTTTCTAAAAACGATAAAGAATTGACTGGTGTTTGACATGTGTCAAAATTATATTTATTTCAATTTTTGAATTCAGAGTTGGTCATTTGAATTCTTTTGCAACAAAATTTAATTATAATCAATTTATTGAACCATAACTTTATGAAAGATGTTCATTTGTTAATACAAAAAATGTTTCATTAATTGATTATGCAGCATTTTTTTCAGCAGTTAAATGTTTTAAATATTTACTTATGAATGGTGCGAATGTTAATAACACAGGCAAATATGCAATTGCAGGTGGAAATGAAGAAATCATTCATTTGTGTGAACAAAATCATTCATCATATGAAGGTGCATATGCAACTGTAATTCAATTTCATCGAAATGATATCTTTAAATTTATGTATGAAAGCAAAATAAGGGAAATTGTTAATTTGGAAAAATTAGGAAAGGAATGTGTTTATTATCATAATTATGAAATTTTTACATCTTTACTTAAAGAAGGAATGAAAATTAATGATGATATTATAAATGAAGCTGCTAAAATTGGAAATATATTTCTAATGAAATATTTTTTAGCGGAATCATTTTTCACATTAAAATCAAATAATCTCGAACTAATAAAATTTATTTTGAAAGAAAAGCCTAGAGAAATTAATGCCAAAGATATTTGTTTATTTAACTTAAAATTTATTTTAATAATTTATTATTTCAAGGTAATATTTGGAGTTAATTTGAAATATATTGGACATTTCTTATTATTGCATCAAGACATGACAAAATTCAAGCAAAGACAGTAATTGTATATAATAATTTAAATTTTTGATTTTACCTTTGTAAACTAAGAATAGTATTTAATTCTAAATCATTTTGCATGGCGATACGATTTGTTGAATGAAGTTCACTTTGTAACATTTACCACCCATTTTATAGCATTCGGGAGACTGCTAACAGTGTGCCATGAAATGCTTTTCATTTTGGAACATTCCTTATACAGTTCAAACTTTTGCTTTTGTTCATTGCAAATGAAATATTGTATTATTTTTGATCGTTGATATAAATATTGAATAAAAAACCGTTGCATGATTTCTTAAGAAATATTTCAACTTTTATTAAAAAAAGAAGAAAATTTAATCTTTGGTTGCCAACTCACGACCAAGCTGATAAGCTTTCTCAAGTTCCTTTGGAAATACCTCCTTTCTCCTTCTTAATTTTTCTGGTATATCGAACACAGTAATTGCATATTTTGAGTAATCTTTGACTTGCTGGGTATTGTATACGCAAAATCTATCGGATTTTCCACGAAGTACGTATTCATTGATTCGCTTGATTTCATCCATAAGTGTTGGATAATGAAAGTCTTTTGCCATTTCAGGGCCGACATTCATTGTATAGATCATAAGTGTTTTAATTGGCTTTGGAAGAGAAGATGGTTCTGATGTGTACCTATAGTTGGAGAACCACATTCTTTCCAAAGCAGTATGAAGATAAGATGAAATTTGGCTCCAATAAATTGGAGATCCAATAACAAGAGCATCGGCTGTTTTGATTTCTTGGAGGAGTGGTGTAAGATCATCCTTGATAGCGCATTTTCCTGAAGATTCTGGAGTCTTTTTACAGGATAAACAACTTATGCATGGTTGAATCTTGAAATCAGAAATATGATAAAGCTTTGTGATGGCACCTGCATCACGAGCGCCTTCAAGGGCTTTTTCTACAACCATGTGTGTGTTCCATCCCTTTCTTGGGCTTCCGTTGATGCCTATAACTTTCAACATGGAGAAAAATGAGTTGTTGAACCAAACAGTTTGAATACTCATTGAAATATTTCAATACAATAATTTTTGAATTGACTACTCAATATTTATCGGGTGTGAAGTGACTTTATTAAAAAAACAGTTTTTTCAACTCGAATTAATTTTATTACTAAAATTTTTTGGAACTATTAATACTTTTACTTATGTTAAGGGAAATCCGATTGTCATCATCCTTCAAAATTTTAATACTTAATCATTATTAATATTTTCAGTTCGATTTGTTGTAATAAGAGAACTGTTGTTTTTTATTTTAGATTACTTTTATTTTTCCTTATTTGCTTTTTTTAAGAACATAATACATGACTTCTACATTCGAAAAAATTGATATAAATTTGGTGATATATAACATTCGTCGATTGATTCTATGCGATATATCCAATTCACTTTGTTCCTTTATATGACTGTAGCACCATAACGGAAGTTGCCTTAACATCATCAAAAGCAGATTTGGCAATGAAAGAAGGCTCTACTTCCCCCATTGTAATATATGCACGAAATTTTATTACGATTTGCAAATGCATTACTTCCAATTTACGCGATTGAACTTCCAATTAAAATTCTTATGACTGAATGACAGTTTTAATGAGAAGAAACACCAATTGATGTTAATGAATCTGAAATACCAATGTAAGTGAGTGCTGTGCAATCTTTAAATGAATAATTTACAATTTATTTTACTTTATTTGGCATTGCAAAGAAATACAATGATTTGCATCAATAAAATGCTTCGTTTCCAATTGTTATCAGATTATTATTAGTTCTAAATATATATAAATATTGCAATATTTAAATGTAGCATATCCAATTAAAGATATTTCAGGTGTAAGAGAAATCTCTATTAATAATGAACATCCATAAAATGATTCATTCCAAATTGTTTTCAAAAATAAACCAAATTTAACGCTTCGTTTCCTATTGACGTAACTGAAGATCCAATTGAGACATTAATTAAGTTAGAACAATATTTATATAATGCGTCTTTAATGGATTGAGTTGAATTCGGAATTGAAACATTTGTTAATGATGAACAATTCATAAATGAATGGTTTCAAATCGATGTCACATGAATGATGAATGTTCAATTTTCAATATTCGTAAGAGAATCTGAAAGATTAATACATATCAAGTTTTTGCATAAACAAAATGTAGAATTACCTAATGATGTAAGCTTTTTAAAAATAATGTTTATTTAAAAAATTTATTTTTGACATAATCATCTGATGATTAAGTTAGTGACAGAATTACTTTATAACAAAAAAATGACACAGTAAAGTTATCAAATTTTCTATCGGTAATTCCCAGAATAAAAAATGAACTACAAAATATAAAAATTTTAGTATCAAATATTTGAAAAAAAATTATGTTTAAGAGCCATTTAATCAACGGGAGCCTGTGGTGGAGGAGGTGGTGGAGGCGGTGGTGGTGGTGCTCCCTCTGCAACAACAGGAACTTCTCTTCCTCCATACTCAAATACTCTTGCCTTAATGTGCGGGTGATTCATGAAAACAGCTTCTTCGTATGCATCCATTCCGTTGTCTGCCTTTACTGACAAATCAACATTTTCATTTTCACATAGCAAATCTACAATTCTTTCATGGTTATGTTGAATACCACTGTATATTGGTGTTCTATCATGCTCTCCTTTCAAGTTGTAATCGGTATTTGGATTTTCAAGTAATAAGAATAATCCTTCATAGCTACCAATTCTTGAGGCATAATGAATTGGTGCTGCTCCATAGTTATTAGCCATGTTAACATCTATGTCCTTGTTTGTAGTCAATACTCTGATTGTTTCAATATGTTCATATAACACAGCATAATGTAATGGCGTCTTTCCCCATATGTTACGTGCATTAATGTTAATTCCTTTAGCTGAAAGTAATGTTCTTACAACATCAGTATGTCCTCTTCCACAAGCATAATGTAATGGTGCCTTATCAAACTCACCTTTAGCATTAACATCAATTCCATTTACACTGATAAGGTATCGTACAGTTTCTACATGTCCTCGATCAGCAGCAAGATGTAAAGGCGTGAGTTTTTTGTTGTTGCCAAGATTGATCGGGGCACCCTTAGCTTGGGCAAGGACTTTAACGATCTCCAAACAACCGTTTTCAGCGGCAACGTGAAGTGGCGTGTTACCGTTGTCGCACGTTTGATTTGAATTGATTTTGGGGTGGTCCATCATAAGCCTAACGGCTCCCACTGAATTAGATAATGCGCCGTAGTGTAATGGTGCCATTCCATTACTGGCTTTAAGGTTAACGTCAAGCTTATTGAGGGATAATAGGAATCGAACTGTTTCTTCATTGCCATTCTCCATTGCACAATGAAGAAGTGAGCGTCCATCATTTGTAAGCATCATAACATCTGAATTCTTTGCTGTTGCAATGGCTCTAACAATGGGAGTGTGTCCTTTGATGATAGCAAGATGAATTGGTGCGTATCCTTGATCATTTTGTTCATTGACTTTAACATCATCACTCTCAAGGAGGAAGGAAACGCAATCGCTAAAGCCACCCTCAGTACACCATGAAAGAGGTGTCATGCCAAGATTGTCTTTGCAATTTACATCAATTCCTTTGAGACTAATGAGATACCTAATGACATCAGCTTTGCCATACTTGGCAGCAACGGCAAGTGGTGTCATTGCTTCTTTGTTTGCAAGATTATGGTCTGCAGAATTTTCATGGAGATATTTGACAAGTTCAAGATCTCCGTTCTTGGCTGCATAATGCATTGAAGTATTTCCAAGACTATCAGCAATGTTAAGATTGAGATTAAATTCATAAAGCTCGCATATAAATCTGAAAACTGAGCTCTTCATGTTGTCAGCTGCAAAAGTAATGGCTGGCCTGAAGTCTTGACCAAGCTTGGATAATATTTCGATGATATCACAATTTCCACCTAATATTGCGAAATATGTGATTGGAGTATCGTTGTTATCAGCTGCATAAAGTCCTTGGTCCTTATCAGCAATCATCCTGAAGCAGTTGATGGATGCATAGTAAGCAGTCATTGAAAGGAGAGATGGTTCATATTGTAAAAAAGGAGGCAAGCGATGGTTTGGATCAGGAACTTTAACGTCAAGTTGAAGGCCCGAATTTATAAGTTTGGAAAGCAGAACTGTGTCATCTGATTGGAGTGCAACATAGAGTTCTTCGAGATCAACCTCCATTCAGCGATTTGTGACGGTTTTTTGCTTTTTGATAATGAATTGTCAGGTGAAATTGTTAGAAATCGTTACAAAAATGAACAAATGCAAAAAGTAAGTTTTTTCCCCTTAATAATGAATTCTAGAGCACCATATATCTTCAAAATTAATGTCTTGAAGTAATGCAGATTGAGTAAATTAAAACAATTGATATTTTATCAAATTTCAAGATTAGATAATAAAAATGAATATACATAAATATAAGCTCATGTGTAATTTCGTCATAAGAAATAAAATTATAAATATTATTGATAAATGAATTTATGAAGATAATAATCTATTTTTCAGTATATAAATATTTACATTAAACATTTCATTAATTTACTGTGCTGCTGTATTTGTTTTCCTTTTGGTAAACATACTATATGTTTGAATGATTAATCATTGATGATAATACATAACAAGAAATGTAATAGAAATACTATTGCGTAATGCAAATTCACCGAAGCTTGAACCAAAAGTTTTAATATTGATATTTAATTTTTTAATTTGGCAAAACAAATATAAAACAATTCAAAAACATAAGGTTTATTATTAGATTAACAATGTCTACTTTAAATACATGTGTGTTAAAAGAAGGATTGGAAGTAATATAGCGACGATTTCTATTGGATTTAGTAAATTTTCTTTTCTGGATGTTTCTTGTTGAATATTTTGTATAGTATCGTATGCTGCTTGAATATGTCTGTCAATTATTTCCTCATTATATGGTTCTTTGATTCGGACAATTCTTTGCTTTTCTTTTTCCATTTTTGAACTTAACGTACTCCATATTTTTAACGTTCGTCATCTGTACGTTATCTTTCATGTCTAACATTGCATCTCCTGCTATCAGAATAAAATTTATTCAAGCTGCAAAAGAGGGTAAAATAGAAATCCTTAAGAAATACATTAATGAAGGTATTTCATTTAATTCTACTGATGATTCCAAAAATTATTTCGAGTTTATTTATAATTCTTTATGTTTAACTATAATGTTTGGTGTTTATTTTACTTTAACTGTATACTGCATTACATTGGGCATCAGCACAGGGTCAAGCTGAAGTTATTAATTACCTTTTATTTGTTGGATCTGATTGTAATCAGGCAGCCAAAGATGGTATTAATTTGATTCTAACATGAGACCACTTCATCTCGCTGCTGCTAAACATAGGCTAAATATTGTTCGTCTTCTAATTGATGCCGGAGCTAATCCAGAACTTCGAAATGAAGCTATTTCTTTATATTATTTGGACAAAAGCCAATAGATCTATGTGATAATGATCCACCAATTTGTGCTCTTTTAAGTCAAAATTCTGTTAAAACTCGCGGAGATTTATCTGATGACAAACAAGTTGTTAATGTTGCCAAAGATATGTTATCCTCGACTATTTCTCCTGTTATTTCATATGAAGAAACAATCATTCTTCAGCATCAAAAAGCAAATGATGATGCAAACAATGTTAAAAAAGCTGAAACAAATGATTTTAATGAAATACAAAAATCGATTAATGATTATAAACAAGTTTCAGATGAATATAAATTTGTTATTTCACAAATTAAAGATTACAATGATCAATTAAATTCCAATCAACAAAATGTAGGAAATATGGATGAAACACTTGCACAAACACAAAGAGAAGTTTCCACAGCACTTCTTAATAAAAGAACCAACAATGTAAAATCGGAAGAAAAACTTGAAATTCTAAAAACAAATTTAATTAATTTTGAAAATGAACATGATAATGTCACAGAAGAAATTAAAAATTTGCAAAAACGAATTGAAGAATTAACAAAGAGGAAAAATGAACTTGAAAATTGTATTGAAAGAACTAAAAACGAATATGAAAATCTAAAAATATTTAGAAAAGATGAATTACAAAAAGAAAATGAATTTGCATTACATCAAGAATCATTACAAAAAACGCGTTCATTAATGGAAAAAGGAAATCAAACATTATCAGAACTAGAAGAAACAACATCACAAAGATTACTTCAAGCGAATTTAGATCATGCAAAGTTTTTAGTGAAGTTTATGGATTATATAAACGAATTAATAAAACAATTTAATAATAAAATCGATATGATTGAAGAAAGAATAAAAACAGAAAAAAGAAATTTGGATGAAATATCTAAGATTGGGTTGAAAATGGATAAATTAAAGGTGTCGTCTTTAATAACTGATTATCAGACAAACTTGGCAAGTTTTAACAGAAGAAAAGAAAAAATTGTTAACGTTCAAAAGGCAATTTTAAGTGATTATGAAGGTATTCAACAAATCGTGGGACAATTCGGGAGAGAACTTCAACCATTACCTATTGAACAAATATGAATAAATATATATGTTAACAAATTATTGCATATGTTTTTAAATTAAACATCATTCACATTAGTGTGATCATTTACAATAAGAATCGATCCAAATATACATTAATTTGTTTTTTAGTAAATCTTTTACTTTATGGAAATTTATTTTGGTTAATACATATGATATCTCATTTCATGAATTATAAAGTGTAATATATTTTAAATTTAATCACTTAATATTATTATATTCATTCATGAAATGAAAACCATTTTATATTTAATGTTGCTAATTTGGGATATTTTTTTTTTTTGCCCTGGGCCGGCCTCAAAAATATTTTGAGTTGCCAAATACAAAATTAATAATAACAGAATGATTAAATTTGCTAATTTTTTTGTGCCATTATTGAATTATACATACTAATTTTGGTGTGACTATTAGCTATCAGTCTCATATGTCATTCGTTTTCATTATCCCAGTAGAATTGGGAAAAATTGGTATCATTATAATATTCCTTAAGTAATTTATACAATATCATTAATCGTATAATCCATTTTCACATCAGTATGCAGAAGCGCCAAATTTGATGTGCAGTAAAATGTTTTTCTTGTCATTATTCAAAACGTTTAAACTTTCCTTTGTTTATTGAAAAAACAACTGTTCTCAGTTGAATCGATCGACGTGGAACTTTGATTCTGGAATTAGTAACTCGTTGTAGTGTTGATCCTTAAACTTCTTAAGTTCCTCCAACTTCGCCGAAACTTGTTCATCGGGCAAATCTTCGGACTTAGCAACTGCGTACAGTTCCAAATCTCTAGTTTTGTGTACGACGATAATTTCATTTTCACCTCTGAACATATATTCGCCATCTACAGCATTCGTTTCTACCATATCGCAAGCCTTAGCCAATTGTCTCGATAATGCTTGCATATTCTTCATTACGACCTTCTTATCATTATTACCAAATACATCTTCTCTAGGATCGGTTATAAATATTTGCCCGAGTTGTAATGAGTGTAGCGCCCAACAATAAAACACTGATGGCGCTGACTCCATCAAATCATTGTTGAGTTCGGCCTGCTTGAATTGAGCGTTGAACCGTTTATAAAAGTCGACCGTTACGCTGTGGAACTTCACTAAGCCATCGCTATCGGCTGACAACATGACAACCGAAAAATCGCTGTCTTTGTCCTTGTAAATGTATAAATGGTGCATACCATCAGTAGAATCTCTCATGAAGAATGGCGTCCATGATTCACCGCTTTGAAATGCAGGAACCCATAATAAATCAACAATTAATCGAAGTGATAAAGGATCACAATTATATGTGCTAACTGCAATCGTTCGATTCCTATACATTAACATTGCAAGCTTACACGATGGAAGATGTTGGAAATGAGTCACAAAGAATTGTCGAAGTTCCTTATTACAATAAAATACAGGAATAGATGGAGCAAAGATAAAAGCAGGATCTTCACACATGTTATTAACAACTCCATCCCACGCTGGCCTTGTCCCTTCTGCAATTTGTCGAAAGTCACATGAGGGTCTCATTGAAAGTTGATTTATCAAATTTTCTGAGAAAAGTGACAAAAATAAAGAATGCAAAAAGTTGAGCTGTTTGAATAGGTACGATACGGGAAGTGATGACTTGGAAACTGCAATAAAAACAAATGGTTTCTTTGGAAGAAAGACAAAGGTGTGACTTCCTGCTCGAAAATGATTTAGCTCTTCATTCAATGATTCCATATGACCTAAAATTGCAACGCATGTACATAAGATTGGACTAAGCTTTTGTACAGCACCATACCGTGAATAAACTGGTTTACCAGCATCAGTAACTATGAAAAGATGAAGTTCTTGACCAGTCCATTCTTCGGAATCTGGTTGCATGGCTGCTGCTGCTGAGGAGTCATCTCTTCTATCCCTGGAAATCCAATATAACTTGTGGTGTTCAGGGGATGAACTTTCTTGTTCTGATGGGTTTGGTGCATCATTTTGATGTTGTAAATTTTCAATTTCTGGTTGAGGTGGTTGAGTTGTATTTTCATGAGTTTCTTGTGGTTGCTCTTGTGGTTTAGGCTCTTCTTCCTCTGGTGATGACTCTGATTTTTCGCTTGTCTGAGATTGCGGTGTTTGATTTTCTTCTTTATTTTCTGAAGATGATGAGGATGAGGATGATGAGGACGATGAAGAAGATTCTTCATCTACTGCTTCAGTGTGTTCGGGTTGTTCCTCGCTCATGTCGATTTCTGTCAGTTTGTTGTATGTAAACGGTTTTCAACTGAAAAAAATTTTTCAAAATTATTTCAGAAGTTGCCTTGTCGGAAGTTGTTAATCTTTCGCTTATTACCAGTAGCAATAAAACTTTGTAGCCTTGGCAATAAAAAAGAAAAAAAAAAGCTAATTTTAGAGCATGATTATTCTTTGTACTTTTGAGAATAAATGTACATCTTGTTCTTTTTGTCTTTCATTTTTAAATTGATATACGTGTGGAATCATATCAATGTTCTTTAAGTACAATGTTTTCCGTTTTAAATGTACGATATTTATTAAAGATTGGGAAATAAACGGCTGTCCACCAAATCTGGTTTGAGGAAAGGAGTAGTATTAATAAATAAAATATCTCACCAAAAATTAAATAAATTATGCTATCATTAGGCCTTAAAATTTGGCAAGTATTTAACATATACTTTTCTTTTATAATGGATATTGCCTTTTAAGTTGCATCCTTTTTAGAGTAAATATTATTAATAAAAGGATTTAATACAGCTTTATCCTCATTAACAGATTTATTTGTGGGAAATAAATTACAACTTGAATTTTATCATATAATTTTTTACATGCTTTCGTAATATTCTTTAATTATAGTATTACGATTTATTTCATTATTTTTTGAGTCAGTGTTAAGTTAATGTTGTTGTTTTTCTATATTGACATCTCTCAACACAATTATAATATCTATAACCCATGCATTGAATGCCAAAACTATTACGAATTCAAAGCAACTTCAAAATGGGCAGAAACAATCTTTGATTATAGTGTGAAATACACAAATATTGAAAACATTTGATTGTGAAAAAAACATTATGTT
The DNA here is from genome assembly GCF_020186115.1 of Histomonas meleagridis. NCBI lineage: Eukaryota > Parabasalia > Tritrichomonadida > Dientamoebidae > Histomonas > Histomonas meleagridis. The sequence goes on from NW_027150816.1 coordinate 28,367, forward strand.
AAACACATATAAAATGCATAAATTTCATCTCCTTCTAAAACATTATTTCAAAAATCTGATTTTGCTTCATTAATTGCATAATCAAGCATTACACCAAAACTGCATATATCATTCTTTGGAAAGCATTATCAAGGTATAAGAATTATCATTATATAGATAACTCACAACAAAAAGTTTTACAAAAATTTTATTAATCATTCATTAATAACATCAATGTTTTCATCAATTATTAATTCATCAGCAGAAACCAAAGGAGAATCAACAAACAGTTGAACATTAAATTGAAAGTTAGTTTTTTTCCCATCCATTGCAATGAAGAGCAATGGCGATGTGACACTTAGGGAATAAGTTAATGGCGCAATAGGAGTTGTTGCTATTGAGTGTATAACATTTCTGACTCTTCCTAAAGTGACATTTCGATGATATATTCGGAACTCAAAATCACTCCTTTTAAGTCTATCGATTTGTTGAGATGTTCTTTCACCCAGATTAAACACATGTGTATATGTGTAATTATCTGTAAGTTTTGTTGCAGGTGGCGTTTTCGCGACATCACCAACTGGAGGCTTCACTTCAATAAAGCAACCAAGTGGTAGTGGATGCGATTTTGGCTTTTTTGTAATTTCCATTGTTATCAGAATTTCTGGATCATTTGAAACAGGTAAATCCACATGTAAATGAAATCGCTTAACATCAGATAATGTTTTTGTTCCGGATCGAAGAGCTGCAATTGTATTTGAAATACTATCTATAGCAGCTCGAAGAGTTTCTGATGGTTTTTGATCTTCAGCAGAAGAACAACGAAGAAGAGCATCCATTAATTTCTTTCGCTTTTTAAGGCTTTGTCCTATAAAAACCTTTGTTAATTTTTCTTGTGAGTTTTGATCAAGCTCATTAAAATTCGACATGAACTTAATGCACGTTTAACATTGATTATAACGTTCTTTTAACGGTCGCCAGAATGGCTAGCCCCAAAAAACGGTTTGACTTGGTCGTCCTTTCTGTCTGATGTCTCGTATTCATCAGGAAAACCTTAGGTCTGCCATTGCTGAAATTCTTGATTACTCCAACAACAAGAAGAAGAGGAAGTTCACTGAAACAATCGAACTTCAAATCCGTCTTAAGGGTTACAACATCGCAAAGGATAAGCGTTTCATCGGTAGCATTAAGCTTCCAAACGTCATCCGTCCAGGACTTCGTATTGGTATCATGGGTGACAAGATCCATTGCGAACAAGCTGCTGCTATCAACGTTCCATACTATGATCTTCAAACTCTTACTAACTTCAACAAGGATAAGAAGACAATCAAGTATTGGGCTAAGAAGCACCACCTCTTCCTTGCATCTGATACCATCATCAAGAACCTCAACAAGACATTAGGTCCAGCATTCAACAAGACAGGTAAGTTCCCAGCACCAATCCGTTCATCTGATAAAGTTGCTGATGCTGTTGATGAAGCCCGCAAGACAGTCAAGTTCAGGCTTAAGAAATCAATCGCATTCGGTGTTGCCGTTGCCAACGTTGCAATGAAGCCAGAGCAAGTTTACCAAAACGTTATGCTTGCTACAAACTACGTTGTTTCCCTCCTTAAGAAGCAATGGCAATCAATCGGCGCAATCACACTCCACTCAACAATGGGTAAGCCACACCGTGTTTACTAAACACACCACAATGAAGCAAACCTTTTTTTTAATTATTTTTTATTTAAAAATACAAAACATCATAAGTTAATGTAAAATGTAAAGTTTTCAATCAATCACATTGGAATTGACCGTTTAATGTTTGGCAAGAAATTCAAAATTATAAAAAAATATATACACATTTAAAATCACAAAAAAAAAAATATACACATTTAAAGTTACAATATTATAAACAAGTTTTTTATTAAAATAATCGCATTTTTTCCCGGTATTTACAAGAACACAAAAATCAATTAATTCCGAAGAAGTTAAAATAAACCATGCACTGTCATAGAGTTTTATTCCTTTCTTTTCAGCAAGTAATTGTCCGATTTCTCTAATTTTATTTTCGATTGCAATATCGAGAGCAGTCTGAAAAAAATTAAATAAATTCCAAATGTTCAAATTAAATATTATTTAAAATGATGAAAAATCAAAAATATATTATAAACACATTGAATATCAATATCAATTTCATTATGTAGAAGAAGGATTTTCACAATTTCTGTTTTTGCATTTTTAGTAGCCCAAATTAGTGCTGTGTTAAATAATTTGAATAATTTCCAAATATTATTTTCAAACATCAAATTATTACAACGAATTTTAAATAAAATGAATAAACATCTTTATGATTAATATCAATATCTTTTTGTTCAAGAAGTATTTTAACAACTTCGATTCTGTTTTTTATAGTAGCACAAATTAAAGCTGTTCGAAATGATTTGAACAATTTCCAAATATTATTTTGCAATATTAAATTCATGAAATAAACATCAAATATATTTAATAAATATCTTGTGCATTAATTTCGATTCCTTCTTGTAAAAGTAATAACTTAACGAGTTCGACATGATTATTTTCAGATGCAATTATTAATGCTGTTTTGATATTACAAAAAATACTCCGAAAATAAATTATAAATATTATAAAAGAAAAATGAACATAAAAAGCAAAGTAAAAACATTTTTAGAATTAATACCAATTCCATTTTGACTTAAAAGTAATTTAGCAATTTCTATATGCCCATAAATACATACGCGTGCTAAAGCTGTCCAAAATCATTTGAATGAATATTAAATGATAAGATTAAACCAAATATTTTATTTAAATACTTTAATAATGCCATAAAAACATCTCTAGAATTTATATTAAGATCTTCTTTATTAAGAAGTAATTTAACAACCTCAACACGATTATTTCCACATGAATACATTAAAGCAGTTCTAAATCATATGCATTAACTCCAAACATATTAATAAAACATAAATATCTTCTGCATTAATATCGATATTTTTTTGTTTAAGTAAAAATTTCACAACTTTTAAATTCTCTTTTTCACAAGCCCACATTAAAGCCGTCCAAAATCCTTTAAATGAATATTAAATATTAAATTAAAACAAGAAACAAAACAAAAATTAACTCTTTAAAAAAGAAATAAAACATCTTTACCATTAATATCAACCTCATTTTTCTTTATGATATATTTAACAAGCTCAAAATTTCCGGACATTGCCGAAAAAATCAAAATTTCTTTTGGCATTTGTTTATCTTTTAAGAAATGTTGAATTAAAAAAATGTTTCCAAACCTTGCGCATTCATTAATAATTGAATCATTAACTTTTAATCCGATTTCTTCCAGAAACGAAAGAATTTCGAAGTTATAAAATTTTATACATAATTTCCCTAATTCAAGTAAATCTTTAATTTCGATGATATCATTTTCATATATATAATGAAAAATTTCATTTCGATGATATTCGATTGATGCTTCATAAGCACCTTCAAAAAACGAATGATTTTGTTCACATAAATGAATAATTTCTAAGTTCCCACCTGCTACAGCATATTTTCCAGTGTTTACAAAATTAGAGCCATTTAACATCAAAAATTTAAAACATTTTATTGCTCCAAAAAATGCAGCGTAATCAAACAATGATACATTATCATGATTAATAAATGAGAATCGTTCATAAAGTGATGGTTCAATTGTTTGATTAAAATCAAAATTTGTTTGTGCTGAAATTTGTTGTAATTTTTCAATATCATCATTTCGAATAGCTTTTGCTACATCTGATGGATTCCCTCCTTCATGAATAAGTTTTTTATGAAGTTTCCAATCATCTTTTGATAACTCTTCCATGTTAGAAAAAAAATCTTCTACAAAAGGATCAATATTACGCATTGGTTTGCTGCTTCCTTCCGACATGTGATGTGCAAAGTACAGCGGTTGCTTTGAAAATGGTTCAAAATTTGAAGGAATTAATTTTTGTTCAATCATTTCTTCAATTAAATAATTAGATTCACGGGAATCTAAATCAAATAAAAAACGAAAGAAAATTCGAATAACTTTGTGATACTTTATATGATTTTTTTCTTCATATTTGTCGATTTTTTTTAAATAAGAAAAATATAAATGAGCGCCTTTCATTTGAGAAACAAATGTCGAATAAACTGCACGACAAATTAGGATGTTAAATGAATAAGGAAAATTATTATCAAATAAATTCATCGTTAATTCAACAGAAGATTTAATGTTATCATCATTTAGATCAAGAATTATATGTTCTAGATACTTTAATTTTTGGGTATTTTGGGTTTCAGGCACATTTTTTTTCATCGGCAGAAGCCAAAGCCCGAATCCAAAAGTGACAATTTTTATGTAAAGAAAACAAAAAATTAAACAATTATTTCTTTTCAAAGCAGAAAAATAGCACTAAATCATACAATAAAATTACATTAGGTAAACAATATATTACTTGATTTTTTAAAAAAATTAAAAATGGAATTTCATTTTTATTATTAATAAATTATGATGATGTAAAATAAATAAAGTTACTCTGTCTGATCAATCGGCGTTAGTAACCCTTGTAAGGAAACAATATTTTTATTGAGCTCGATGTCCATATTTTTATATTGTGACTTAATATCTTCGCTTTCTTCAGGAGGCTTTTGAAATCCGCTTAAGATGTCATTAATTTCATTAATTTGTGATACCATATTTTTAATATCGTAAGTTGATTCATCAACATCTTCTAAAGTGAATGTTACGAGCTCACTTTTAGTAGGAGCTTGTTTGGGTTCATCTTCTTCATTGCTTTCTATTCCGTATGAAAGTTGGTCAATGTTAAATAATTGTTCACCATAAAATGTCAATTGTTTTTCAATATTTTTCTTTCTTCTAAGTAGCATCATAATTTGCTTTTTAATACTTTTAGCTCTAGTTTCATTTGCGTTTTTTAAATTCTTTGTTTCTTTTGCAATTCTTTGGTTCAACTTTTCATATTCATTTTTAAGTTCAGTTACGTTTTCTCTAATTTGGGAAGTTGTTTCATCCAAAGGATTTTTTGGAGCCTTATCCACCAATTCGGCAAAAGATGCGCGCATTATAATAACCGTCAAAACACATTTCAAAAACCCTTCACACACTTTTTTGTAAAGCATTTTTTTATTATATATATAATAAATAACATCAAATTTGGAAAAATTGACTTAAAACAGCTACAACTTCAGGTAATATTCCGGCCTCTCTTGCTTCCCTTAACAAGACTTCATAGCCGGGTTCATCTTGGAAATATTCGTTCATTTGATCAGGGAAGTTTTGAGCCAAGAAGAACATTGTAAGTACCGAACAAGTTAACATTTTATCACTATGTTCTGTTAATCCTCCAACGACTTCCAACAAGTCCAACAGGGCTATAGTTATAGGAATTGCCAATTGTGACTGTGCCTTTATAAGCATTTCTAAAGTTTTTTGTAAACAATTTATGAATGAAATTAAAATGTTTTCAATGTCATAATCTTCTTCATCTTCTTCAGGTATCATATCAAAAATATCATTCATATGTTGACATATTTCTAATATCGGTGGCATTACAGATTCTACTAATCCAATGGATACACTTGGTGCGCTTTTAGCTAAGTCACCTATCGCTTCAGCTACAAATCTTTTTGTTTCAATAGTAATGTTAGGATTAGCCATAGCGTTAGTTAAATGCTCCAAAAAAGCAGCAGCAAAAGGAGTCATATCAAATCGATCACTAAATAAAGAGATACCAAACGCTGCTCGTGCAATCGCATCTTCCCGGTCAACCGTCTGTAAACCTTTCAATAGGAACTCACATGCATGCGGAACAAATTGTATAAACTTTTCACCAGAAGCTCGACCTAACGCAGCTAAAGGGGCAAGTAAATTTGGTGCTTCATCAGGGAATGCTTGGAATATTGCGTTTAATATATTCCAACAGCTTTCGATGAATTCATCCATTTGACCTACAAGTCTAATTAATATACTTTGTAATATATAAACAAATTGTATAATAATCCAAGCATTCGGATTATTTGTTAATATATTTAATATTATATCTAATATACTTTTCAATAATTGGCGTAAAATTGGTATGGGAGTATTACCAATAGCATTTTGCATTGCTGAGAAAGCTGATTGTGATATATATAAATTCGTTCGTAAAGTAGCTTTTAATAATTGTCCAAGAGCAACTCCGACATAAGGGAAACGTGGAAATTGTATAAAATCAGCAATTGTTAATGATGCGGTAGCTGATACTTCAGTTTGATCATTCATTAAATTTATGATTACAAGAGAAAATTGGACAATGACTTTCCCTATTTGTGGAATTAAACTTGCAAATGGACATTTATCTTTTTTAATTAAAATCGAGTTAAGGATTGCATGAACACAATATATCGCTGCTTGTCGAACACGTGGTGAATTATCTCCTAATCGTTGTCCTATTAATTGAAGAGATTCCATAATCATTGGCGTCGAATCACAAAATTGTATTATGTAATTAAGTAAATTAAGTGACGCTTCTCTTTCATTAAAGTTTTCCGATGAATTAAATTGAACAATTAATTGAGTAAGAATTGGCATTGATATTGCTGGCGATGATGATGTTATAGATTGTAATGCTTGTGATGCTGCTATATGTGGTTCATATGCTTCAATAGAATCACATTCATCATTTGAAACCATTGTAGATATGCGAAACAGAATCGGTATTAATGTGCCTGCTGCGCGTGGAATAATATTTAATTCTGCTGATTTATCAAGTTCACATTCTGCTATAGTTTTCCAAAATTCACAAATACTTAAAATGGTATCACGATCATTACTTAAGTTGACAAGTTCTGTAAAGGAACCAGTGACAAGTTGATCAACAATCGGCTTAAGCATCGGATAATAAATAAGAGCAAATTGGGTCCAACATTTAAACGCTGATGCTTTGGTGCCGGGATTTTGAGATAATGCAAAAAGAGCTCCAAAAAGTTGATTAAGGTTTCCTTCATCTGATAAAACTTCGGACATGTTGTCAATCACTGGACGAAGAACTGAGATACAAGCATTTTTAAGTTCATCGGGAAGCGTTGGTGAGGAAAGATATGTGAAAATAATGTTTAAAATTTCAAATAATTCATTATCATTAATTCGTGCGACTTCAAAAACATCAGTAAGAACAAGACAAATGGAATGGAGAGCAACTTCAGAAGCCGGAGTTTTAAGCGCATTGATTAAAATTGGAATTATTGATAATTTATCATATTTAAGGATATCAAGACACGCTATTCGGGAAAAAAGTGTGGCTGAACATGAACGAACAAAATCATGTGGGGAAGAAAATAAATTGCTGGCTGCGGTAAGAAGAGCACTTAGAATTTCTGGTTGGAGATTTGATAAGAAATCATCTTCAACTTGTGTACCAGGAGGAGGAAATGATTGATATGCAAGAATTATTGACATTGTCTTAATTTGATCAGGAATAGAGGCATCACTTTGAATTACAAGTAAAATATGTTGTAAAAATTCATTGAGATGCAAATTTCTAAATTCTGTAATATAAGCCATAGAAACATTGTATTCTTGTGTTGTGGGATTGAATAAATTTGCAACATGATTAACAAAGTTTTGATCCATTTCCAATGAAGAGAGATTTGGTCGGGCAAAATTCAATGATCTTAACGTTCTTTTTTATAAAATCTTTTTTCTGCGTATAAATTCAAGACTTTTTAGGAATTTCATGAAATTTATTATTTTATAAATTAATTTAAAATTTGATATACAATTTGTTTAATATTTTTAACATTAGATTTTTTCATTTTGGGTAAAAATCAAACAAAATGGGCAGGGTGTTGCCAACGTTCTGATTAAATAATCGCATAACATGAAAATTAATGAATCTGTGGGAAGCAATCTGCCCAAGATGAAAAATACTATTTAATATAACTATTTTAAATGTACGATATACGAATAAATCACATAAAATCTTTAGCAAAACAAATTATGATCCGAATTTTATAAATTGCAATCTATTTTCTAACAACGAACATATGTTGTCATTGTATGTGAGCATTCATCTGCCAAATTTGCAAAAAGCATTTTATCATACAAATTTGTTGATTTCTCCAAGTTGCACTTTTTAAAATTTTGAAAACTTTTTGAACGATCTGCAGAAAACCGATTTCCACAACCCAAAAAATGAATTAAATGAAATGTCAAATTGACAATAATTGAATGCAGAAGCTGTCAGTTTCGGAACATGTTTGCGATATTGTTTGCAAGCCTCTTGGCTATCAGCCCAGTCGAAATACCAGAAGGAGTTTCAGTAAAAGAAGCCCTTAGCGTTTGCGAAAAAGCAATAGGTGCTCTCAAACTTTACATATTTCGTTATGGATTTTCAGTTCCTTCGCAAATCATTCAATCAATTTGCAAACCCAGCAAAAGCACAGGGTTATGTAACAATATCTTAAGTGGTTCTTATTTAAGCACAATTTACTCTTCTATCTATAAATATGATAGTGAAACCACAATTTGCAATAAAATTGGAATTTCTGACAATAGCGAAGAAGGAGATGAGGAGCTTGAAGATAACTCTATTTTATCAACAATAATTACAGCTACATCAGATGGATGTGCTGTTTGCAAGAAAGCTGTTGGTTATATCTCATCTGCTAGGGGCATGACACAAGTTTTAACAACCATTCAAACTGTTTCAACTGCTTCATGTTCATTACTTTCATCTACTAACGCAGCTGTTTGCAAGAACATCGTCAAACTCTTCCTTCCAGTAATCAACACATTCGTTAGCAAAAATTATTCAGCAGATAGTGTCTGTTCTTCTCTCAAGTTTTGCAAAACAACAGTAACTGTAACTGTTAATGATGAGGAAATTGAAGAAGAAGATGATGAAAAACACATGAGCATAGATATCCCAGAAGGAGTTGGTAATTCAATTTCATGTACTACTTGTAAAACTCTTGTTAAAGGAATTTCTACAATCTTAACCACCACAAAAGTTCAATCACAAGTCACTTCCTTGTCAGGAAATCTCTGCGACAAGCTTCCAGCGCAAGTTCGAGACGCTTGCAGGAAATATATCAATTCGAATATTCCATTAATTATGAGTTTAATTAGTTCTGGACTTTCAAAGTCAAGCGTTTGCCAAAAACTCCAACTTTGCTAAGCAGTAAACTAGGTACCAATTTTTTTATGAAAATAATTATTTAATTTTTCTTCAATTCTTGTTTTTGTGTTTCTTCTTTTCGCCTCAGTGCAATGTTTGAGATTTTGTTGCATTTACCTATTACGTATTCATACAATACTTTTACCAATCGTTTAACGTTTAACGTTAAGTTATTGTTGTTGTTCATCGACGGTTTGAAAGAAAATATTTTATGAAACAATGGTTTATTTTATTGTTTTCGTCGAAGACACGTCTTCGATTGAGAGGCACTGAACATCAAGACTCATGAAAGGGCACACTAAATGGAAATATAAAATCCAGCAATTGATGTAATCAATCATAGATCATCAGATCTTTATCAACAATAATTTTTTTACCATGAGATAATTTTTAGCTTTTGAGAACACCAGTCAAAAAAAATTCAATAACAACTCCCCTTTTTTGACAGGATAAAAAGGTTTACAACAACCAAAATCTCTCAAAAAAGGATAATTTAGGCTTGTCAAATTGACAACAAAATTGAAAGAATTTTTCTGAGTGTGAAAGCTTCATAAATATGTTTGCTCTTTTCCTCGCAAGTATCCTCTGCTACGAAGAAATAGAACCAATCGAAATCCCAGAAGGTTTATCAAACTCTGACGCTTGCGCAGTTTGCAAGACTGTTATCTCTGGAATCACAGATATTTTAGACAACACTAAAGTTCAAACTGCTGTCACCCAACTCGCTTCTGAACTCTGTAAGAAATTCAGTCTTACTGCTGCTCAAAATCTTTGCAAGACAATAATTGGTGAATATCTTCCTAAAGTTCTTTCATTCATTGCAGAAGGTGTCAACAAGCTCAACATTTGCACAAAACTCGGTCTTTGCAAATCTAACGATGCAATTGAAGAATATGAAGAGATCGAATACATTGCAATCCCAGAAGGTCTTGAAAATGGCATCGCATGCTCCATCTGCCAACACCTTGTTAAGGGTATCTCAAACATCATTGCCAGCACAACAGCACAAACAAAGGTTACAGAACTCGCACAGAAGATCTGCGCTCGTTTCCCAACCATTGGTCGTAACTTCTGCAACAAACTTGTCACCAAGTATGTTCCTAAGCTTATGACATGGATCAGCCAAGGCATCACCAAGTTAGACATCTGCACCAAGATCAAGATCTGCAAGTCCAACGACTTTGATGAAGATGCATACTTACAACTTTACTTAGAGATGGACGATGACGAAGAAATCGAAGAAATGGAATTACCAGAAGGCCTCGATAACTTCAACGCATGCAACATCTGCAAGGGAATCGTCAATGTCATCTCCAGCTTACTCAAGAACTCACTCGTCCAATCTGCAATCTCATCAGCTGCCACCGCCGCATGCACATCACTCACCAGCGGAGTCGGCTTAGTCTTCTGCAAGGGCGTCGTCAAAGTCTTCCTCAAGCCAATCCTCAACTGGCTCGGCAACAAGCTCGCGTCATCCAGCGTTTGCACCAAGATCAAGATCTGCAAGTCAAATGCCGACGAAGAATTCTACTTAGACTTCTTTGAAGATGACGACGAAGAGATCGAATACATTGCAATCCCAGAAGGTCTTGAAAACGGCATCGCATGCTCCATCTGCCAACACCTTGTTAAGGGTATCTCAAGCATCATCGCCAGCACAACAGCACAAACAAAGGTTACAGAACTCGCACAAAAGATCTGCGCTCGTTTCCCAACCATTGGTCGTAACTTCTGCAACAAACTTGTCACCAAGTATGTTCCTAAGCTCATGACATGGATCAGCCAAGGCATCACCAAGTTAGACATCTGCACCAAGATCAAGATCTGCAAGTCCAACGACTTTGATGAAGATGCATACTTACAACTTTACTTAGAGATGGACGATGACGAAGAAATCGAAGAAATGGAATTACCAGAAGGCCTCGATAACTTCAACGCATGCAACATCTGCAAGGGAATCGTCAATGTCATCTCCAGCTTACTCAAGAACTCACTCGTCCAATCTGCAATCTCATCAGCTGCCACCGCCGCATGCACATCACTCACCAGCGGAGTCGGCTTAGTCTTCTGCAAGGGCGTCGTCAAAGTCTTCCTCAAGCCAATCCTCAACTGGCTCGGCAACAAGCTCGCGTCATCCAGCGTTTGCACCAAGATCAAGATCTGCAAGTCAAATGCCGACGAAGAATTCTACTTAGACTTCGTTGAAGATGACGACGAAGAGATCTACATCGCAATCCCAGAAGGCATCGACAATGTCTCTGCGTGCTCAGTCTGCAAGACAGTTGTCAATGGCGTTTCAAACATCTTAAAGAACACAAAGGTCCAGTCACAAGTCGCAAGCCTCGCCGCCAACCTTTGCAAAAAGGTCCCAGCCGTTGTCCAAGGAATCTGCAAGACAATTGTCACAAAATACCTTCCAAACCTTATGTCATGGCTAGGCAGTGGCCTCACCACCCTCGACGTCTGCAAGAAGTTCCACTTATGCTAAACGATTAGCTAAACCGTAACTTTATCGAATTTTATGGACAATAGTTTTGTCTTTATTTTGATTTGAATGTTTGACGCAAAAGTGGAAATTTTGAGTTAATTTCGACGGTTTTGCGCTTAAGTATTCACTTCACATTTCATGCCTTGCTTACAGGTCTTCGTGAACTTTGCTATGACACAAGAGCAAAAGGCGGCCGCGTCAGAGGCACTCTCGAAGATGGTCGCTAAGCTGACGGGAAAGCCAGAATTTTACGTGATGGTTTTGGTGAACGATAACGTAGAAATCCGTTTCGGAGGTGACCGCGAGGCTAAGGCGTGCTTCATGGACTTGAGAAGCATCGGTTGCATTTCTAAAAGCCAGAACAAGAAATATTCGGCTGAATTCACGAAGTATATGGGAGAGACTTTTGGCGTTGCTCATAACCGTATCTACATCTCATTTGCTGATGCACCTGGTCAAAACTGGGGTTATGATGGCGATACCTTTGCATAAAAGCAAAATTAATGAGATCTTTTTTAGAATTTACATATTTCAAAATATTTTGTTTTTTGCTAAACTAGAGAAGAACTTAAAGCATTTGTTGTAGAGAAAAGTTTACAAGCAGCAAAAAAACACAGAACAACAAAAACGGTTTTCATCGTTGCATGGCACTTTTTATCGTTTAACGGATTTCATCAGATGATTTCATAAAAATTTTTGTCTTTTTATCAAACTTTGTACTGAACTTCTTATGTAAACAAAATTGAAATTTTAACATGTTATTATTTTGTTGAAAATTAAATAAATAAATGAACGATTTCAGGGGAAACATACAATTGAATTGCGGTTGGATTAAGCCCCATAATAACGGTTTCTATCGTCTGAAACATTAACCACATATGCAAGAAAAATCCATTTTGAAGAGATTTGCAATTCTTGATTGGTTGGTTGTTATTATTTTACTTGTGCTAGGAGTGTTTGCTAAAAGGGCAAGATTTCCATCTGATTTTATTCCATATTTAAATACAGACATTGACGAACCCACTAAAACAACTACTGTATCAAAGATCGTACTTTACCCTACCATAGTTGTCGGTGGTATCATTGTTTTGATTTCATTTGGAATATTTAAACGCGAATTATTATCACAAATACTCGCTTCCTATAGCTTTTCAATTGTTTTCACTCTCTTGGTAGTATCTCTTCTTCAAAGAATGATTGGTAGACCTCGTCCAGATACAAAATCATACTGTGGAGCAACATTCTTGGAATGCTCATTTAACCTAAATGAAAAACAATTAAATGAGCAATTCAAGTCATTTCCATCACTTGAGTCTGCTCTTTCTATGGCTTCTGGTATTTTCATATCATTTTTCATTATTGAATCTTGGAAGAAGTTTTCTGTATTTCAAGCATTGATTTCATTATTGCCTGTCTTTTTAGCTATCTTTTATGGCGCTTGTGAAATATGGGATCGCAATAGTCATATCGATGATGTTGTTACAGGATATTTCATCGGCGGAATAATTTCCATTTTCACCTTCAAATCTCTTCTTAAATCTATCCGTGGCTCTGATGAATATTCGGAAGATCAACAGCATCTATCGGATTCAGTATTATTACGCTTTGCTCACTAAGCGAAGTAAATTTCAAACTTTCAAATAAACAATTTCATTATAATGTTTTACTTAATATTTAAACGTGGTTTCAAAATCATTTTTAAAAAAAAAATATAAATGTTTTTAATTATTGAAAATTACATTTGTATGCATCATGGAATGTTAATAAGCTTTTATGAATGCATTTGAAGCAATGTTAATAAGAACATCTATAAGCGATCTCTTAGAAATTACTAAAAGAAGATAAAGCTATTCCTGAATTTAATTTTCTGAAGTTTACATAAAATATGAACCTCGAAATAGACATAGAATCACTTCAATCATACTTAGTTGAAGAAAGAACTATAAACTACATTACAAATGTAATTAGAGATTTTCTTGGGAAGTCAGATATTTTTAGTGCAACTTTTGAAATTGAAAGATTAAAATTTGGAACACAACAACCAAAAATAGAATTATTATCAATGAAAGATGTTGACATTGCTCTTCAATGGCATCTATCAACACATGAGTTTATAATCCCTTTACTCAAGCAAAATTTTTTCCAAGCACCTTTCCAAGCTTCAATAGGAATAAATTGCAACAGTGATTGCTCTTTAATATTTAACACAGTTCTTTCTTTGGATATGTTTTCTCCAGGGTGTGTTAAATTTCCGATTAAAGCAAATATATCACATCTCATTTTTAATGGGAAAATAACTTTTCAATACCTTGGTGATACGCTTATATTATTTTTTGATGCCAGCCCAGAGATTGCTTTTAATTTGGATTTGATTCTTGGAGCTGATGAAAAATTATTTGATCAAAATCAAATTCGAGATTTTGTGCTAGAAACACTCAATTCTTGGATTAAGGCAAATGTTGTGTATCCAAATGCTTTGAAATTTCCATTTCTTCCAAATGATGAATAAATATTTTTTGTTTTTTACAATTATTAAATAAAATATAACTTAATTTTTGCAAACAGAAAAAACATTCATAAGAAATAAAGAATTATATGTTTACCTTTCTTAAATGAAAATAAAAAAATAAAATTAGGTGCTTGCATTTTAACATCTATTTCACAAAGCTTTGAAGGCAAAAGTTTAACGCCATGTAAAGCTTAAATGGGAAAAACTTCATTTTTAATTCTTTCATATTTTCATTATAATAATGGGAAAGTCCCCAAAACTCCAAAATCAGTTTTTGAACATGAATACGATGATTTTTCATTCATTTGTTGAAATTTTGAATTTTGAATTTTTTATCATTATTTAAAACTAAAACAAAAAATATTATAATATTATAATATTATATTGGCTTTTACTAATCAAATAGGAACCAAATTTGTTTTGTACTCATTAACAAAATATGAATTTTATAGATTCAATGAAAATTTTTTTGTAATAAAATATAGCTATTAAAAATAATTTAGCTACTAAACAATTTATTGGAAAAATCTGAGCGTTTGTGATTCTTCATATGCTTGTTTTTCATGTGTCAAATCTTCAAATTGGCGCTTTAGATTATTTAAATGAAGCAGTGCTTGACTTACATCTGGTGGCGCTTCAGATTTAGCAATTTGCAAACGATTTGAAATATCTGTATGTTCATTTTCAAGCTCTTCAGTATTATTGATGAGCTCTGGTTCCATTATAGAGAACGGAATTAACGATAGAAACTTTCTTTGAATTAATTCCGATCTTGATGCAAAAAGAGGCGTTGGTGAAGATGAATTGTTATCAATCACGCCAAGAAATTTTGACTGATTACGAGAGGGCAATGAACTAGAGATTGATAGCGCCTCTTCATATGAAACTTTGAGTTTCCACCAAGAACCATGCCGCTCTTTATCTGTTACTTTTTGGAAAAGTTTAAACGAAGAACGACGGCCGCAAAGCGCTGAAGAAAATAGCGTGAACCGATGGTTTCCTTGCTGAAGTTGATTCCCAATTTGAATAGTTGCATTTTTGACAAGCAAAAAAATATCTTTACAACGACATGATCCATCATTATACTCTGATAATGGAGCTAATAGATGTATGGCTTCAATGATAGCATGCTCTATATTATGATAAGATCCAGAAAGTGATGGAAGTTTTTTGCTCATTTTGTTTCATTTATTTTTCATATCACATTTCGAAATGTTAAGTCAAGTTACTTAACGGTCGATATTTGAAAAAACGGTCTCTTGTGATTTATTAATATTTTCCACATGAAACCAAAGGAACATTGCGATTGGGAAACACTTCTATCAAACACTTCTTGAACAAAAAGGAATTGATATCAATACTAATGATATTTATTTGTTTTATTTAATATTTATTTTAATAATTTTGGATTTCAAATTAATATTTGGAAATTATTTAAATTATTTAAAACAGCACTTATATGGGTTTTATTTAGCAAGAGAATATTAATTTAAAATAGTTTTCTAATAAAGTATCCCCGAAGTACAATAGTACTTGAATTAGTTTTTAAATATTTCCAAATGATGCAAAACAAAAAGATAATAAATAATTTCCATATGAAATTTTATATAAAACTATTCATAGAAAATTTAGTATAATTATAATATTATAATAGTTTATACGACTTATTTTATATTTCTTCAATTTTCAATCTCTAAATTAAATGATATTGTTTTTTTGATTAATAGAGAATTTACAAAATTTAACAAAATCCAAAATATTATTTAGAAGAATTCAAAAATTAAAATAGATATAAAAGCAAAACTAATAATTTATCAAAGTTTGGATTTATTTTTTGCCGAAGGCAAAAAATAAATCCAAGGTGAAAAATAGGTAATTTTTTTCTCAATCAATTGATATGGATTTACATGTTCAAGCGGTTCGAAGTCAAATTTGAATTGATGGACGAATAAAAATGGCTCAATCAGCTTGTATCGTTCTCAAAAACGTTCTAGAATAAAGCTCGTCAAAAACGGTGGTATTGACTCATATTTGGAGAAATAGAGAAATCAACATCATTACATAGAATGTTAAATAAGTCTAAAAATGTAATATCTTCAAAATTTGAAAGCACATGAGATAAAGGAATTGATATATGTATCTCAAGTCAATGATCATTTGCAAATTAAATTTGCATAGATATTTATTCAATAAAATTGAACATAATGCTAAAATACAAAAATTTAAAAAAAAAAAATACATCAAATGAATTCAATGATCAAAAATCGTTTTCATCAGAAAAAAATGTATCGTTTGTCTCAAGATATTTCATGAATATGTTGTACTTACACAGAAACTATTTTATTGAGAATAAATTATTAATCACATTAAATAAGTACATCATTAAGGTATTACGAAAATTATCATATCATTCATATTTTCATTAAATTCATAAATTCAAGAAAATCAAGATTTCATATAATTATTTGAAATGAATAACAAACCACGCTATTGTGAATAAATTTCAACAATTTCATTTCTTAACAAACCAAGGATCATTTAATTTGGCTGCCATCATCATCACAATGGCAGAAATAAATAAGGCATAGAAATTCAAGACACTTTTCGGATATAATGACGTACTTTTTTGAGAAAAAAGTAAAAATTTGATAATATTTAAATAAATGATGGTACCATCATTCAAATTCGCTTTTATTGGCACTTATCGTTGCCTCCTATCGTTCAACGTAAACCATGCAAAAGTCGATTTTGTCACTTTTTGGAATGAAAGAATAAATCTATTCCGTGCTAATTATGATATTATTTTTAGATTTATATCAACCATAGATGCAACTATGGATATATATTATATATTCATGATATCAAGATCGTAGGATGATTGCTATATACGAATTGCAGAAATCGAAAGTCAATATTATACATAAGTATTAACACATTAAAAACGGTTATGCCGATAATAGTAAAAAGGGTAAATAATAAAAAATAAGAAATGTATTGTAAGATATGGTTATGCATAACCTTTCATCTTATAACGGCCGGTACGAGTAATTGGATGAAAAAACTATTTATAAAATTAATCATAGGAAGCAAAGTATTACTGAAAAAGGATAAAACATAAATCTATATTTTATTTACATAATCATAATGGCTTTGATATTTGTTCAGGTTTTTTTTAGATGTTAATTTTAAAATGTTTTAAATTATTATACTTATCTAAATAAGAATCAATCTTTTACAAAAATAACATAATTATTTTCATTTCCTAAACCTCTTTTTAACACCTCATACAAATTCATTTGAAAAAAAAAGAAAAAAATGAAACACTATCGTAGTGATTGGGGCACCTCAAATTTCAAAGAAAAACGATAAAACCGTAAAGCACGAATGATCTGTTGTGTGTTGTTTACTTGGCTGGGGAAGATTTACGACCAGGTGATGGGTTGCGTCCTGGTGACGAGCTGCGTGCTGGTGATGATTTGCGTGCTGGAGAAGATGAGCGATGGATTTCTGAGTAGTCAGCAATCTTTTGCTTACGGATTGGCTTTGTAGTAACTTTGCTCTTGTCTTTGGTAAAGATAACGTAAAGAATGTAACCAACAACAAAGACGAAGAAAAGGTATAGGAAAACTGTACCAAGACGTTCCTTAATGTTGACAACTTCATAAAATTCAGCTGTTTCGTTGAAGAGAAGAACTGAATAGTTAAGGCCATCCTCAGATGTGATTTTAGCGTAGATATCAAGATTGAATTTTCCGGATTCCATTTCTTGGTCAAGTTCACATAGGTGAAGGAATGTAGTTTGATCTTCATTGGAAAGGCGACCTCCAAGGCCGTATGATGTGAAGTTCCAAACAAAATCATTAGGATCATTAAGTGCAGTAAC
Organism: Histomonas meleagridis; assembly: GCF_020186115.1. Lineage (NCBI taxonomy): Eukaryota > Parabasalia > Tritrichomonadida > Dientamoebidae > Histomonas > Histomonas meleagridis. The sequence continues at coordinate 46,405 of NW_027150816.1, forward strand.
GTGTCCGAAAACCTCTTGTAAGCCAAAACCTTCTTCGCTGTTAACAGCAAATGAGCTAATAACACGGAAGAAGCGCTTTATTGGGATTTTGTTATTTGGATAATCTGGGAGCATGGACTTTCCATAAATAGCCTCTGTTTTAGCGAGAGGAAGGAAAGGGCCATTACGAGGAGAGTACACGCCTTCTCTTTCTTCTTCAGAAAAAGCAAAAGAGAAAAGTAAGGTCAGTAACATTGGCTAAATGAAGGCTGTCAAATTTGTCAAAACTTCATTGACTAACTCTGTTTTAAATTATTAAAAAGTGTCAATATAATATTAACCAATTACATCATGATTTTTTTTTTATTTTATGTTTATGCAAAAAGTCCAATATTACAATACAGAGCTTTTCATAGATTAAAGGAATTTTACCAAATTTTCTATTAAAATTTATCATAATTGATCATCATTTGTTTATTAAGTGTTAAATTTTTACAATAACATGTATTTTATCGATGCTAGTTGGTTCGTTACTACTATGTGTTGGCTGAAATTTATTTTTATTCATTCAATGGATTTGTATTCATGATTGAAGATTGGACGATAAATACAATTAAAAAATTAAATGAAATGCAATCGTTATTGAGTCAATTTATCCTATCGGGCAAACACTTCACATGGCCATCCGCCAGAATTATGCACATTTTAAATTCAATATTCCGAATAATAAGAATCTTATTAGTTAGTGTATCATTATGATATTATCATGAAAACTAAAGTCATAGGGAAAAAATGAACAAAAAATTATTTGCAATGGAGGAATTTTTAACACACACCGCAGTTAAATCACTTGAGATTTTTGTGAAACAAAATGGCTGCTTTTTGTATGGAGAAATTGAAAATTAAAAAGTGAAAATTTTTCTTTGCAATATATCCGCCCAGGTAATTAATTAACCACTCAAAATTCAATACGAAACGTTATAAACTCGTTATTTCGCATCACATTCAAAATGGCTTCAACCGAGCAAGTGAACGCTTTCTTGGATAAATTCGACGAAGCAGACACAAAGAAAAAAGGAGCTCTCGATCAATCTCAATTTAAAGTGCTTGTATCTGAGGTAATGGCAGGAAGGACAGACGATGAAACAGCTGATATGTACTTTAAAGGAATAGATATTGATAATTCCAAGACAGTTTCAAAAGAAGAGTTCAAGGATTTTGTTATTGCAGCCTTAACAAATGACCAAGAATACATCTTAAAGATGGCTTTCCGTTCTATCGATACAGATCGATCTAGATCCCTTGACTCTAAAGAAATCAAGAAGATATCTAAGTACTTAGGACAAGAAAGAACAGATGAAGAAATAGAAGATCTATTGACGCAAGTAATCGGGAAAAAGTCAGGGAAGATAACATACCCACAGCTCGTTAAGATTTTGGTAGGTAAAGAGATAGATCCAAAGTCAAAAGAAGCTGATCCATATGATGGAAAACTCAAATCAAGCTGCTGCAACCTTCTTTAAAAGTCGTTTTTATTTATACTTTTGAAAATTTTTGCATTTGCTTATGATGATCTATCAGGAGTTATCAACAAATTTTTTGAAAAAACTTTTCAAGTTGGACATACGATAGAAATTTCAGAACGACGATGTTTTTTTCTATGAAAAACAATCTTTTTGTTTGTCGATTAAAGACGAAAAATTATGCACCTCAGGGGATTCGAACCCAAGACCTTCGCGTGATAAGCACTACTCTCTAACCGCTGAGTTATAGATGCGAAAGAAAAATCATATTATGAAATTATACAAAAAATGTTATGAGTGAGATAACGGTCTCAAAAATGCGAATAAACGTCTATAAATGAAAAAATATCCACCAGGAGCAATCAGCCCAAGGTCAATAAAACCAACTAACAAAACCAAAAATGTTTTACATAAATCATCAGCTGGTACTTCATTTTTAACAACGGAAAATGCTAAATCCAAAGTTCAAGAACTCCAAAAACAAATCGAATTAAAAGAACAAGAATTAAATCAACTAAGGGAGGCAATGGCAAACAATAATAATTATGATAATTCCGGTCCTCAAGTTGAATTACTTCGGCTTCAAAATGCTTTTGATCAAGTTTCGAAAATATGTGAATCACGTCTTCAACCTGTAATCAATAAATATCAACAAACTCAAGCTCTTTATGAAAGCAAAAAATATAGAGTTAAGTTATTACACCAAGCAGCAAAAGAACGTGACCAAGCAATGAATATTCTACAAGATCGAATTGACATCATTACCGGTGAATTAGATTCTTCAGAATGTATCGAAGTCAAAGATCTCGAATTCAAGGAGCTACTTACAAAATGGCAAAAATCTCACCATGAAATCGAAAAGATTCGATTTGACAATCAATTCAATTCCATTAAAACCAAAAATTTTTCACGCATTAATGACTTCATTGCCAACCAGCTTAAAGAACTAACAGAGAAAGAAAACCAGTCAAACAAACATCTAAATCTTACCAAACAAGAAAATGAATCACGTCTAAATCGGCCACAACAAATAATTGATGATGAGTGGATCATTGCACGCCATACATATGATAAACTACATATTATGCTTGAAGATGCAAAACGATCTGTACAATTTCTGAATGAAACAGCCGACCAACTTTCATTATGTAACAAGAGACTTACCGAAGAGATAAATGAAGCAAATGATGATCTTCTAAAAGTAAAAAAGTTTCTTCCTTTCGCATCGCATAGTGAAATAGCAAGTAAAACCGACGGTTTTTCTATCGGCGACTTAACGGTTTTACAAAGTCACAAAGATTATTCAGAAATAATTGTAAATGTTGAAAGAATAAAAACTAATTCATTAAAGTCAGCACTTGAAAATCTTCGGAAGAAAGTTGATGAAATGAAAAATACTGCCAAAACATTACAAAAATCAGAAGAAGATTCAAAAATAGAAAAAGAGAATATGGAAAACTCATTAAAAAAGGCTCAACATTTGTGGGGGATATTAAAATCTAAGCGAATGTTTGCTGATGAGGAAATATCTTTGTTGAAGAATAGGATAAAAGAACAAACAGAAATTTTAGACAAAATTAACGAAAGTACAGAAAATGCTCATAAAGAATATCAAAAGCAACAGATAATATACAAATTTAATGAGGAAATTCATAATTTGAAACATATGAATTTCGATAAATTTACGACAACAATTTCGAACTTAATATCTATACAAAATAAACTGTAATTTGTTTGTTATACATTTTTTTCATTAAATAAATTTATTGCAAATGATTGAATTTGTTTACATTTCATCTTGTAGCGATTTTATTTTTGATATATATTTATTTGATGATTTACATTCAAAAAAAGGAATCTTTTCATCTTTACAATAGCATTATTATCAAATTTGAGAAGTTATCATTAAAAATAAAACAAATTCGATGAATTTATGCAACAATATGCTTAACAATTCCCATTTGACTGTTTATTGAATGTAAATGTTGAACTTCAATTATCTTTTAAAGATGCTATTATGGGTGCCGTGTTAAATGTATGTAATATTTTCCATTAATTATTTCGAAATATTAACAGTTGAGCTAATTTTGCATATATAATTTTCAAGCGCATAATCATTATATACTTACATTTGGATGTACCTTTATACAGTAGCAAACACCAAAATGAAAGTTTCATCATTTTAATTAAAAAAGATCAAAAGCGAATGAATACATATTCTCAACATATTTTATAAAATATAAATTAAGATACATTATTCGCAAATTTATTTACGATGTAATATTTACAAAAACGGGAACTGTGATATCATACAAATTCGTCTTCAATTGAAATGATGTCGATATTTTCTGTTTCGGAGCTGGCATCAAGGAGATTTTCAAAGTCATCTTCAATCCAGGATATACTACTCCAGGAAGAGCCAAAACTTTCACAAATTCATTACTTGGCTGTGATACAGAGAAATGCAAAGGTGTAGCGCCAAGGTTTGTTAACGTTAGTTTTGTACTAGCAGACATATTTTGTCTTATATTTCCGAAGTTAACAACTTCAGGAGTTGTTTTAACAGTTAAAGGCTTTTTTTGTTCTTTGGGCGGTGCCCGTTTAGTGACGATAGGAGTTTTAATCACCGGCTTAAACGTCTCCGGACGATAGACCGGGGGCGGGTCCATTTTTGTGGTGCCCCTTGGAGGGTCATTTAGGGCCACCCTTGGCGAAATCGGCCTTGACAAAGTCGAAGGATGTTCTATAGGTACTGCAAATTCAGCTTCTTTACTTTTCCAATAATTTAATACCTGCTTATCACGCAAATCAGCGACTTTCATAGAACGAAGATTTGCTTGAGCTTCTAAAATCCTTGGGGAAGGTGTATGAGGAGGTAAAAATGTTTTTTCTTCTGCAGGGACAGTCGAAGGTCTATTTTCATCGAAGAACTTATCCTGATTTCTCGAAAATTGTTTCATTATTAAACCAATAAATAATTTTGAGTCCATTAAAAACTTTTGAAATACAGATTCAGCCAATTTTCTATTTTCCGCTTCTTTTTCCTTTGTAATTACGGTACCTTTTTTAGGTTTTGGTATATGAATTAATTTCATTAAGTTTGTTCTTTCTTGTTTTGTTATTGGTTTATTTTCTATGAATGCGAGTGGTTCATTATTTTCGTTATGTAAAGATATTATTTTACATAAAGAACCAGTTGGATGCATTATTGTGTCTACATATTTTGTTGGCCCTTCGACTTCTATTGTATCAGGACGCAAAAATTCTGTTACACGTAAATCGGAATTCACCACGAAGAAATGTGGCAAGAACGCCTTATGTAAATTAACTTGTTCTTGTTCGACCAAATTATTTTTTATCGGTAAACCTTTTCCCCAATGTGTATTATATACTGTTAATTTCTTTTTATTTGGAATTTCGACATCGATTTCACACATAGCTTCAACGCCATTAGAATCAGCAATCAACACGTTATTGTTTGATTTAAATTCACAATGATTAACACTTATATACATTTGTGATGTACAAGTATCGAATTCGACACTATTTTCTGTTATTTCAATGGAATAATCATTACATTTAATTTGTGAATATTTATCCGAAAATTGCATTTCGAATTGATCAATAGATAATACAAATCCTTCTCGATTCTTATAGATGATTGGGAAGTTAATAATATCATATGATAATAAATCTATGGATTGTTCGATAGAACATTCATGATTAAGTAATATTCGTCGACTTCCATCGTTTTTAATATAATATTCGATTTCATCAGGCCTGATAACTGATTTGGCGTTCTCTATAAAGTCAAATACTTCGGCATGTTTAGTTTCAACATATTTTACACCTTCTTTAGTTTGTATAAACATATTACTGTCTTTATCAACATAATACCATTGATCTTTTTTATGATGACAAATGGTACCATTTGAGCGAACTATTACTTTATGATCATCTTTTTGATTCGTAATAAAAGCGCCTTCTTTAGTTATAACATTTATTTGTTCATCATTAGCTTTTAAATATAAATTTTGTTGATGGAATTGTATCGTTTGATTATGAAATAATATGGTAATACTATAAGGGAAATCTATCATTATACGAATTTCTTCAATAGGTAATATAATTATCGAATTAGAACGACCACGAATTTCAAATAAATTATTTAATATCGCTGAATATTGGAATTGGATTTGTTCATTAACTAAATCCCTTTTTAATATAACTTTCAAATTATCATTTAGATAATAAGATGTAGAAAAAAATGAAGTGTTTGATGTCTTTAAAGGTAATTTATAAAACTTTTCCGAGGTTTTAATTCTTTGAGATAATTGTGGTAATAATAAATTAAAATCAAGTGAATTATGTTTAACATTTGCAGGAGATATATTATTTTTGTTTTGTTTTTTATTGTTATTATTATTAATTTCATTGTTATATTTAATATATTCAGTAATACCATCAATAGTTTGTGGCATAAAATATTTTGGAATAGTATTACTAATGCTCTTCGAAATAGGTGGTAATGAAAGAACATAAAGTAATCCAACAGATTTATCAAAGTATGTTTCAATAAGTTCATAGTTATGAATCGAATTATTTAATACTTCCGCCGTTAAATATTCCGATTGATAAGTCCATTGTTGCCAATCAAAAAATGTCATCGGTAATCCAAGTTGATATTTCTTATTTGCCGACATTACTAAATTATCAAATTGTTGTCCTGCATATGCATAATAATTTTCGGGTTTCGTCAAAAACTGGGCTAATGTCGTCGTTAGTAATGAGTCTTTTGGTGGTAATTTCCATTTAATTAAACAATATAATAATTGATGTAAATCATATGGAACAGTATGTGGAAAATAGGACATGAAAAAACCTTGCGATAAAACAACTTTTCGATTGATTTCTTTCTTACCTTGACGAAAGATTTTAGAATATTCTTCATCAGGTTGATCGTCTTGTTGATTTTCATTGGTAAAGTTGACGGCTTTTAATTGATAATAAATCGCATCTACAAAATTGTCACTGCTTTCATTAAGATAACTTTTGAATTTGTCAGTGGGAAATTTGTTTTTTGCTGTTGGGATATGTATAAATTTTTTGTCATTAAATATTGTATTATATTCAACTCGATATTTTGATAGGTTAATAAGCTCAGTTTCTAATGATTTAAACGTGCTGGAAACCTCATCACCAGCTTTGACTTCAATAAAAGCAATATGTGGTGATGAAGAATCTTTTAATGAGACCCAACGAAGTGGTGGATTTGCATTAGGATGATAAATAAAATCAAGTTCTGAGCCAGAAATAACTCCTTTTTTGGATGGAACTTTGTCATTTTTTTTGTTATTTGTTACAACTTCTTCACTTGGATTTATTGTTCCTTCTTTTGGGACAATAGAAATAAATGTATTGAGATCAACATCATTTTCTTGAAGCGTTTGAAGCTGTTTAGGTAAATAAGGATAATTTAAAATGATGTATAATAGATCAATTCTTCCATCAAAATGAGATTGATCTGTATTTACACGTGCATTTTGCTTTACTTTAGTTGCGTTTGATTTTTGTTTTTCGGCTGCTGCTAAAATTTTCTTTTTTGTTTCAATATATTTGGAAATATCTTGATCAATTTTTTGTTTCAAGCATAGTGAAAGATAATAATCAATGTCTTGCGTAGATTTAGAATTCTTTCTGTCGGATTTCATAGAACGATTCGCTTCGTCAAAATAATCAAGAGCATTTAAGAATGAAACATCTTTTTTCAAATTAGTCTTCATATAAGAAAATAATGCATTTTGGTCAACTGCATTTTGAACAATATCAATTGTTGCAATTACTGTGTTAATTCTCTCTTGATCTAGCATTTGCCAATAACGTTCTAGCCAATTACAGTGCCAGAAATTTTTTGTCATTTTAGAGACGCATTTTTTCATACATTAATTTTATTTAACGTTTTTTACTAAAGATGGATCAAAACGCTATAGATTTACAAAATAAATACCAAGAAGATTCGGTCAAAATCAGACACATTCAAAGCTTAGTCCAAGAGGCTCAATGCAAAGAAAATTTGCTAGAAGATCTAAGCAAATATAAAACTTTTAATCAATCAGGAATTGATGCAATAATACGCTCATACCAAGGATGCCAATATGATTTCATTGATTGGGTGAATGAATTAACTCTTCAAAATATGAAATCAATTTATGATGTTTCATATGAATGGAGTGAAGAAGCAAAATCTTATGAGCTATCCGAAGACAATGCTCTTTACCTCATTGCTGAATCAAACGATTCACCAATCGGTTTTGTTCATTTTCGTTTTGAAGATCAAGAAAGAAGTTTTGTTTTGTTTATTTACGATATACAAATAGAACCAAAATATCAAAGCTGTGGTCTTGGTACCTTTCTCATGAGTGCTATAGAAGCACTTGCTTATAAGACAAAAGTTGATTGCTTAATGACATTTGTTTATAAAGCAAATGAAAGTGGAATGCGATTTTTCAATAAATTAGGATTCCAACCAGCAAAATCATCGCCAGAAAATATCGCACCTGAAAATGCATCTGAATTTAAGCATGTGATTTTATACAAACCAATTATGAAAGACTATGATCAATAAAAGATTTTAATATAAATTTTCTTTCTACATAAAAGAAATAACAAAATTCCAAAACCAAAATTTTCTCGTTGTAAACAAAAGTGCAAAAGGCATACATTCAATTTTCATTTATTGAATTGACAATCTCTGTTTGCCGTTTTGAAAGCGTTCGATAATTGAATGAATCATTCACAATGTTTTTTTCGAACCTCACAGTATCATCTTTAATTCTAAATTCAATTTTAGGAGGTTCCCCCATGATTTCACAACGGGCTTCAACCATTCATCTTGATAAAATGAAATTATCAAATTCTTTAACAAATGTATTGTATCTATCAAATTATAAAACACTTTCTATTTATTCATCGGACTTCAAAAACTTCTTAAGTTCTCCAATTAAGGTTGATTCTGAAAGTATTCAATATTATAAGCTTAGTTATAACGAAACATTATCAATAAACAACAACCAAACCACAATAATTTCTCGTTGTCTCTTCATTAATTGCACAAATAGAGACACTGGTGGAGGAGCCATTTATTTTGTCTCTAATGTTCAAAATTCGTATTTAAATATTAATTGTTCTGGCTTCATTAATTGTACCTCTCCTCAAGAAGGCGGTTCTATCTATGCCGACATGTTTAGAATAAGAATTGATTACATATGTTTTGAAGAATCCACATCACCAATAAATGATATGGCAATTTATGCCAATTATCACTGTCACATATCTGATATTCAAGTGTCCTCTGGTGGTGACGGAGAGTTTGCCAATCGAGTCTCAAGTCTTAAATCTCTCATTACGAAAATTAATGTAACAAATCGAACTCCATCAACACTCTTTGATTTATCATCCTATACCTCTGAAATCTATTACCTCACAGTCCATAACGTTTCCACAAACTCACTCTTTTCAGTCAAAGAAACAACTCTAATATTTCATGATTCGATCATAACCGACTCTAATTTTTCCGGTAATTTGATATCATTCGAAGACTCTAAAGCCCTTATAGTCATGGTTTTGTTTGTCAATGTTCAATCTGAGAATGTATCATTGACAAATTCGATAATCACACTTGATGCATGTTACGTCAATGACCCCAAACTTTTCGCTAACGTCACCCATACGAACCAATTAAGCGAGCCAAACCCGAATCTCACTTTCACAAATAATCTCAATTCTGACATCTGTTGGATCGGCCACCCGACATGGGATACGTCGCTTGTTCACTTCGAAATGAACGCCTCTTCGTTCTCGTTCATGTTGTTATGCGTTGCGATTGTTTTGTTGTACTTGTACATGAGGAAGAAGATCAAAGAAGAAGTTGACAACGCGGAGTTAAACGAAGAAGATCGCGACAAGCTCGAAAAAGACGAAGAGCTGCTATCGATAGAGGATATCGAAGATGTACCACCACCAAAGAACGAAAATATCAGCAAAACCAAATAATATATCTAAAATATGTAAAACATATGTTACAAAATTGTTTTTAATATGAGAAATGTGACCAAAAATGCGTTTTCATTTGTTATCGAAAATTTGTTTCGGGTTCGAATTGATATCACTCTGACTCCATTTGTTTTTACTAGAAAAGTTATACGTTGTCCTTTAAATATTCCATAGAAACATGGAAAGATTTGGATATATGTTTGAGAATAAATTAAATATTGAAAAGCTTCGTCTTACACAAAATGAGTTCTTTGGAATCCGTCCTCTAAAAAACCATTTTAGATTGTTTCATCAAGCTTTTGAACTTTTATTATTCAATTTTATCGATTTTCATTTGAAATGTTTAAGAGCTGATGTTTTTTGACACATACAAGTTCATTTTTTTGTTGATATTAAATTTATTGGTATGCACAATTAATTGTTTTAAATTTGTAATTTCTAATTCCACTGGGTTTGCTGAAGCAAGTTCATACAAAGATAATATAGCCCGAATTATCATTAACGGAACAGTAAGTGAAATTCCGGAAAATGCATTCTCTGGTTAGAAATTATTATCATCTGTTGATATTGGAGATAATGTAAAGAAAATTAGTACAAAAGCTTTTTATGAATGTAATTCATTGTCTATGGTAATCTTTGGGAAAAATTTAACAACAATTGAAGAATGGGCATTTTCAGGTTGTACATCATTAATATGTAATGATTCTACCTTCTGTTAAAGAAATTAAAAGCTACGTATTTAATCAAGGTAGCTCGTTAGCAAATATTACAATTCCATCTTCAATTATTACAATATGTGATAGTGCATTTTGTAATTGCAAATCATTAGCAAATATATAGGGGGTGCAAAAAGTCCTGACCCCACCCCCTTTTCTTGATATCCTCTTGATCTAGAAAAATAAATTATATATAAATAAAAACTATAATGCATGTTTAAATATTTTTTAAAAATTTTATTTACATATTGAAATATAAGTGATTGAATTTTTTTCCCCCATTCAAAATCGTCACTTTTTCCACCACAAAATTTAATGGAAAAGTCGGAGCTCAAAATTGTTGTAAAATATCATTTTTTGCAAAAAAAAACACACACACACAGCGCTATGTGAGCTTCGTGCTACGCACTCGCTCCCACTCGGCTACATAAACTAAAGGATGAACGGTGCAAACGCGGT
>NW_027150817.1:0-67192 GCF_020186115.1 Histomonas meleagridis
GGCTTGAAGCGAGCGTATCACGCGAAGCTTCAATAGCGCTGTGTGTGTGTGTTCAGGAAATCCCTCTAACTTTTTACTACTTATTACCTTGAATTTTTTCAGATGAATCGATTATTTCTCTTGAACCCTCTAGAAAAAAGGTTCGTGTTCATCCTTTACTCGATTTTGATGAGCAGTTTTATGAAAAAGAGATGCCCCATTAAAATTATGGTTTGGGCCTGTATCGGCAAGGATTTTAAGAGTAAGTTAGTGAAATTGATGAAAATTTAGATGCTGAAAAGTACCAAAAACTGCTGGCAGAAAACCAAATTTTTGAAAAACTCAATGACAGATTTGGTCCGAAATGTTACATATTTCAGCAGGAAGGGGCCAGCTTGCACAAAGCAAAGTTCACAAAACTTTTTCTGAATGAAAGGGCGATCCTTATATCCAGGCTACAAACTCAAAAAATTAACAACATTGCAGAAGATCTCTATCTTGCTGCATCAGAAGTTTGGGACAATATTCCAATTAGTACTATTAATTTGCTGCTAAATTTTTTTGATGCAAGACTCAAATCTTGTATCAGCCTGAAAGGCGAAAGCCTCAACGGAAAAAAGAAACTTATTTCATTATACATAAAATCCATCAAAAATGGAAACAATTACATTTGGAATAAATTGAAGAAATATGAAAATTGAACGATTTGTAGAAGAATCCATTTATTATTTTAACCTATTAGTGAAAGCCAATTCAAATAAGGTACACATTAATCTGTGGTATTATGATATGAGGATAAACATCTGTAATCTGTAACCTCAAAAACTGTTAAAAAAAGCACAGATGCCAAAACCATTTTATATTTAAAAAGGAAACTTAAGTTTCGACCATCGAACATACTAATAAATAAAAACAAAAATTTTAATTAAAATTTTATTTTTTATCATTTAAACAGTGGAATAATATACAATCTTCATTCAGGCGGTTGGGACACATTTTAATGCTTTTGAGTTCAATTTGAAAAAGTTCGTCCCGAGGGTTATGAACTGAGCTTCATTCGGAAACTCAGAAAATTTTCAGCACAACCGAATTTCGATTATGAAAATAGAATTAAAAATTCTCTTTATGAAAAATGTTCATTTATTGGCAATCAAACACAGATTGACTAATAAATTTGGAAGAAACATTGCTTCCAGGTATTATACGAAATTAAACAGTAAGTAAAACTATATTTCAATATTTCTTTAATCATGCTTGAGTGTGTAAGCCTCTGGCTTAGATGTGGCTGATTGATGGATTGTGTTGTTTCGACCTAGACGATCATTTTGAGTTCAAAAAGTGTATTGTATCGTATACAAATTTAAATGGAAATTTCTAAAAAAATATTTTATCTTCATAAAAATGTGTCTGCTGTCATTATATGTTATATACTAGAATGTACTAAGCATATTACAAATAATTTTAAAATTTAAAATAAATCTATAAGAGGGAAAGTTGGTTGACACTGTCTTATTAAGTATACTTTTGTGTTTTTCAACGAGCAAAAAAATTGATTTTTAACATAACATTTAATTAAAATGAAATTTCATTTGTTCACATAGAAAGTTTTATTGATACATTTATTTTAAACAACGTTATATGCTGGGGCAGTATCTGGAAGGATATCAATATATTTTGGTGAGCACTCGACAATCTGCTGGTGCGCCTGGAACTTCGGGAACCTAATTCTTCCTGGGAATGTTGGTATCATGCAGTGGCAACTTCCGACGTCATCTTGTTGTGCAACAACCCAATGATCTGTCTTTTCTACCATTGGTGATGCAGGCGGATTTATTTTGACGATCTTAGGCTGTCCAACGATCCAAGGCAAGTTATCTGTTTCTATTTGTACATTTTTATTCAGGAGTTTAAAGTGTGAAGTTGTGATTTCCACGGGGTACCCCTCCCAACCGTTTTCGTAGTACGTTAACTTTAACGGTTCATCCGAAAGTTCTCTAATTATATAATATGTCGAAATTGGTGGTAATTTATGTTGATTACCATTATGTTCGAATGTAAAACTTTGTGGGAAAGGGTTATATATTTGGAATTGATGATATTTCTGTGTTTGCTTAAATAAATGTACAGTTATTGGAACAAAAGAAGGGAAATCATAATGATTTGAATAAGTTACAACTTCCCCATCTCTATGTTCTGTTGAACATTCGATATAAAATGAAGAATTTTCTTTAAAAACATAAATTAAACGTATTTTGATTTTAGCCGAAAATTGTGTGACGGTTATTATATCGTTTGGATCAAATTTAACGTATTTGTTATCGTCTTCGATCAATTGAATTTCCTTTAACGTTTCCATCTTAAATTTGAACGTTAATTTTGTGCAAGAAGTGTCATGAATTGTTGTGATTAATAATGATGAATGCAATTGGCCATAACACAATAAAAATGGAGATTTGAAGTTAAATGTTGGAGGAACCGAAGATTCCATAACAATTAATGGCATTTTAATTGGCAAATTCCACCAAAGTATTAAAGACTTGTAACGAATCATTAAAATCATTTTATCGAATGTTCCCGACTGCTTACAAAATATTGTCGGCTTCATATTATCATATTTCGACACTATAATTTTGGTAATATCACTTTTAAGTGTACATTCTTTCGATTTCATTTCGATCCAAGTTTCTAATTCGATTCCATTTAACCAATTTGGAAGTTTTATTGATAAATCGAATGAAACGTTTTCAAATAATTCATGTTCCTTATAAAATTCGGATAAATGAAGTATTGGATCAATTGGAATTTGTGGTGAAAGACTCGTATCGTAATTAGATAAATATTCAAATGCTTTAAGTTTAAGAGTTTCTGTTCCATTTCGTTCTAATAACATTGATGCAACATTAGTATTTAATGTCTTCGGATTATTAAATAGTGATTCAAGTATAATTTCTTCAACAATATAATTCATATTGTTTTTGTTTGTCTTAAGTTTAAGTGGTTCTAAATCAAGCGCACTTTTCGTATCGTCTTTTTGCATAAGGTATAGAAATTTGATGGCGGAAAAAAACGTTTGATGGTTTTTGGCGTCGAATAATTTTTTATTTTTGTCTAAACAGCTTAAAAATCTGTTTTCTCGATCTTTTGCATCAATTATAGGAATCGAACTTGTAACAATTGAGTGGAAGAATGGACTACTTAAGTCAATTTTGGAATTCATTATGAATCGCATCTGAGTCAATATTATTTCAGAAAATGTTCTCTCAACAGTTGCTTTTGTATCATTGTCATATGATTCAATATATTCAAGAAATGAAAATGCGTTATTATAAATCCAATATCTCGCAAATACTTCTTGATCAAAATTAGTACAATTTTGTAGAGTAATTGCAAATACCCATGTAATGTCTTGACTAAGCTCTTGAATGCTTAAGAGTGTTTGCGATGATTTGAAAATTCCATGAAGTGATGAGTTGAGAATATCAAATCCAGATTTGCAAGAAAAATTCGGATTGGGTTTGCGGAAATCATATAGTTCGGGAACTTCTGGCCAGAACGGAAGAGATATTGAACTTATAATGATTCTATTGAGGAGTTTTGATGCAGAGAAATATCCGAAGATTTGATAAAAATTGGCAAGATTTCGCGAGACTTCAGCATGGCGCGGGTCTTGGTCTTCAAGGGCTCTCGAAATTGCTTGAAGTGAAAGAATATATTTTTGATATGTATTTTTAAGAGTATTTTGAAGTGATGTATGGAATTGTTTTATGTCGGAATCTGAAATCATACAATCATCTAAGTAATATTTACCAATGACAATGTCTGAATTCTCGACATATTGTGAAAATCTGGCTTCAATTTTGGAACGTTGAGTTGTAAATGACCATTGTGACTTAGCTAAAACTAAAATAATTGTTAAGAGACCTTTGTCTGGATTATCGTCTCTCCATTCTTTGATTTTTTTAATATCTGCCATCTCAAATTTACCATTGAATGAAATAATAAATAATTGGCATAGAGAATTTTCACTTGACCCATCTTCTATAAACTCTGGTGAAAATCCAGGACAAGAAAAATCTTCATCTTTTGGAATGTTGATTTCTGGTAATATTTTTAAAGGTCCTTCATTAATTATTGCGGATGATATGTACTTCCATTTACCATATAGATCAGTAACAGATACAGGCAATCGGTAATTATCCATTAAATCAAAATAACAATTTTCTTTTTTATTTATTGAATTTCATATAACATTTCACAAAAAACAGTTTTATGTGAAGTGACAAAACATTTTATTATGCTTTACAATTATTGAAAATCGATGTGGATTTTTTCCAGAGAGACAAGAGAAAGATAAACATTTTTTCTCACAGCAGCTTCAAATGATTGATTCGAATCATGAAAAAACAGTGGTTTTAATTTTTTTTTTTTTACAAAATGCATTATCAAATCCATTGATCTTTATCTTCTATTATGAAATGTTTAATGTCCTCATTTAAGCTTTCTTTGTTTTCTTCACTTTTTTCAATTGATTCGATTTCATCTGATTCTGCTGAAAAGTCTTTTTCATTTCCATTACGAAACATCCAAATTACGATTGCAATAATTATCAAAACAATTACAATAGCGCCACAAATTATACCAATTAACAAAGACTTAGACTTAGAATCATTAACAAACTCATTATTAGTATAAGTAAAGAAGACATCTGAATAAAAGTTAACATAAGTTGTTAACATAACATATTGATAATGATAACTAATGAAATTTGTTTTTATATATGTAAAATATGAATATGTCTCTGATAATATTATTGTCGAATTTGCAATCATTAAAGAAATAGAAAAAGTTAAAGAATTTGTTAAAACATATGAATGCGTTAAATGAGTATTATTCGTTTGTGATTTTGTAAATGTTTTCGAATACGAAAATGTATTTGAATGTGAAAATGTTTTAGAATTTGTAAGTGTAATTGTTGGCATTGGAATTATCGTTGGTATTTTAAAGCTCTGTATATTACCAATGTTTCCAGCTCCATCAACAGCTGCTGCGTGGATATACATTCCTTGTTGTATTTGTTCTTTTGTTAAACTTATTATATCACTACTCACGACATTCGTTAATTCACTTATTGAAGTTTCGTTTCTTTGCGTGATTGTATACAAATATTTGCTAATACCAGTTGTAACAGTAACATTAACAGTAATTTGAAGCACCACATCTAGAATCATCATCTCTTTTATATACCATGACTTGAAACATATAATCAGATCCAACATCTGAAGAATTAATTTTAACACTATAATTATTCTCATAAAATATAAAATCATGAATAATTGGAGGCTCAAAATCTTGTGAAGAATGATCTTCTAAAAATGTATCATATGTTCTTTGCTTTAAGTAAAACAAAGTATTAACAATAAGTTTTATTTCTTCTTCTGAAGCAGTACAATTACTATGACCTGTTTGAATTACAGCTGTATTATCTTTTGTTGTTAAATAAAAATTACTTTGATATTCGTTTTGGTTATTAATAGTTTCATTACCAAATACAACCCATACATCACCATTTGTTGCTTGATTATCAACATGTGAGAATGGAATTTGGAATGTTGTTCCAACATTTCCTATTTCATATGGATAATTTGTTATAATTCCATTCCGTTGAATCGAAATTTCATTTGAAGAATATGATTCAAACGTTATCCCTTTGTCTTCATCAATTTCTTTTATTTCAATCCCAAAAAGATCTCTTAAACGATTTAATCCAACGGGATTTGGTCCATCTCTGATAAATATATTTGAAATTGTATCATGACCTGCTAAAAAACCATATCCTCCTTCAATATATTCTTTGATATATTTTATATTTTGATCCCGTATTGAGTATCCACCGTTTTTATCCCATATTCCATACACAATAACATCATAATTATAAATAAATTTCGGGTCAATACAACAATATCTTTCAAATTCTGTGATTGACATAATAGAAACATAAATAATTTTTTCATTCGTGTTTACATCTATGCCAAATGGAGATATTAATTCCGCATCAATTCTGCCACCTTCTATTCATACCTTTAGAGAAGCTGATTTTGGAAGTGTTTTTTGGGTTCCATTGGAAAATATAAAAGATATTAATGGGATTGTAGTTGCATTTGCAACTAGTTGAAACGTTTCATCATTTTCACTTGGATATATATTTAATACATTTAACAGAGACCCTGGTTTGTATGTACTTATTTGCTTCCAAGTAGTCCATGTTTTTGTTAAATCTTTGCTTTTTTGATAAACCTTATAATAATGGTTGAATAAACATGACTTATTAAACCAAGTAAGTTGTGTTCCACCTTTACCGTATGTATATTCAGGATGACTTTTTGCATTTAATAAAATATTAGTATCTATTGAAATGGCAGATATAAACGATAGGAACATTCCAAATATTTGTTGTTGCATTTTAATGGAAAAATGTTTTGCTTTTAAATTTTGCTTGTACTCATTCTTCATTAAGTATAAGAAATGACTCGTTGAACATACAAATATTCGTGTGATTTGAATGTGGGATGTATTGTCATGTTATGACAACGATATATCAGAAAAAAAATTTGCTAACACTTTTTGAATAATGTTTGTGATTGTGTACACAATTATCAATTGAACCAATGAGTCGTCACATAAAATATTGCATCACTACACCGTATATGTTTCGCCAGTATGTATCTCTAAAGTCAACATAATATTTACCATTCATTCATACAAATAGCGAAATAATACATATACATCATGAATGTTATACTCTCTATATTTTCATTGTCACAAGAAACAATCAGATAATATATCTACACTTAAATAACCATTAATTTATTCTCAAATTCAGAATCAAGTAAATATAATCATAATTCCCATTCATTAATCCTTAATCAAATATTGTCATTCAACACAGAAAAGCATTGAAACGTCATATGAAGTAAATTCGTTCCTTCATACGAACAAATCAAAACACAAAATTTTAAATTTCAGTCAAATTATAATTTAACACATAAACATTAAATTCAAAATATTATTTATTATAACGCGCCACAAATTACATTTCATATGAAGAGATCGTTTTCGTTATTTGGAATGTCTTCTTCAACTTTTTCCGGTGTATAACTTTTCTCATATTCAGCTGATTCATTATTATTATTATTATTGTTATTGTTGTTGTTACTTCGGCTCCTTGTAACCAAAACTACAACTACAACAACTATTACTATCACTATGACTACAGCGCCGCAAATAATTCCAATCAAAGCGGATTTGGATAAAGAGTTGGAACCACTTTCGCTACTTGTCATTGCAAAGTAATATTCGGTGTACACAGAAACATTTGTCGTGTACACCAAAGTCTGGTAATTGTAGTACACAGAGGATGTCGCGACGTACGTGAGCGACGAGTCGTGTTCCGACAACAGTTCTGTGACCGAAACGAAACTGTTCATAAGTGTTAATGTGACTGAAACAGTTAATGAATTAGTTAAAACATATGAACAACTAAACAATGGATCAAAAGTCTGCGATGCACTCGATGAAGTGTCGTGCGTCGGAGGAACAACTTCTGTTTCACTTATTGTAGATGTGGCTTCTGTCACAGTTTGCGCACTTGTTTCTTCGATTGTGGTTTGGTCACTTGTTTCGATTACTTCTGTTTCGCTTATTGCAGATGATGTAGCTTCAGTAGTTGTGGTTTCGCTGAGCTCTGATGTCGCTTGTTCAGATGTTTCTTCAACTGATGTTTGCGCACTTGTTTCGGACGTTTCAGATGCCTCCCCGGACTCGGAAGAGACTTGTTCAGATGTTTCTTCGGATGTTTGTTCTATTGTGGTTTGTTCACTCGTTTGGGATGAGACTTGCTCAGTCGTTTCTTCTGATGTCATTTGTTCACTGGATTCTGAAGTTGTTTCTTTTGTTTCACTAGATTCAGACGTTTGCTCACTAGATTCAGATGTTACTTCCGTTGTAGATTGTTCGCTTGTTTCTACTGTTGTTTCGCTTGTTTCCGTTGTTTCTTGCTGGGATTCGTCTGGGCCTGCTGGCACGCCGTTGATTACTAAGTTCTGTTTGTTTTGGACATTTTCCCATTGCACAGTTCCGTCATATTGCACATTAATTTGGCTGTCACTTGTAATTTTCAGCTTTGGCATGTTGTCTGTTGCGAGTGTAATTGTTAATGTCTCTGATGTTACTTTAATTTCAATATTACCAAAATTATTTAATATAACATCAGCGCCATTTACATTTACTTTGTCTTCTTTTACTTCAATTTGGTTTATTTCACAGTTTTGTATTGATATCGAATTGCCATAAAGAAAATTCTGCGTAACTTGTAATGAATTTGTATCTGTGATAATTTCATTTGCTGTAAGTTTCCGAGGTGTTTTACTTCCGATTAAATTAAGTCCTTTCATTTCTAAATTCCATAAATTAATGTTTTTATTATTTTGGAATCCAATGTAAACGTTTTGAAGTTTTGTTGTTGTATGTTCATCTTCCCATATTTCTGATTCGTATGTATTTCTAAACCATAACGGAGAACCATCTTCCGATTTAATTAAGTGATTTTTTTGTAACAAAATCCATGGATCAATGTTTGGCGTTCTAGTTGTATCTGTTGTTGGATAACTCGATAAAATTATATTAATTTCATCTTCTGTAACTGTATCATAAAAATTATCAAGTCTATTATCACTTGAAACGATACTGTATTCTTTTGAGCATATATAATCAGCTTGTTCATAATATGAAGAGCAAACATAATTAGGGAAACAATCAACAGCCCAAAATTCATATTCGATATACTCTGAAGGTTGCCATTCATTAGATGAAATAGAAACTTTACATCTTGTCCCAACATTAATTTTTGTTGTATCAATTTCTATAACAATTAACTCTTCTGAACGATAAACAACTTCTTTTGAAATTATTTCTTCATTACATGTAACGGTACCTGTAACATCAGTTGGAAAATTATTCATGAATTTTGGTACAAGTGAAATACGAGAATGAATTAATCGAACAGGTACTGGGCCTGGTGGTGGATATGCAACATAATCTTGTGAATTAGAATAATTAAATCCAAGACCATAAACAACTTGAGTAACATATGTTTCATAAACACCAAATGCACTTTTGGATAGATATGGAAAGAAAAGCCAATTCCGATGTCCAACATCTTTATTGGTTTCCCCATCATCTTGAACAAAGTAATCAATGGCAAGATGTGCAGCAATGGCTCCTTTGTTGAGATTTGAATCCTCTAAAATTTTAATAGCATCTTGATCACAACACATGTTTTCTTTGCATTTAACTTCATGACTAAACTCATTGTTTAAAGCCATGACCATAGAACCTTTTTGAGCAGTGGTTTGATATTCGCCACGATCATATGTTATTGAAGGTAATCCAACCAGATTTCGATAAAAGTTTGTTCGACTTTCTGCGTCATCTACAGTTTCTGGATTCATAGTACCAAGAGCGCATGTGTCCGTATCAGATGGAGCAATCCAACTCCAACCTGAATTTGCAATATATTGATTTTTCATCATTAAACATACTTCTTCTTGTTCCCTATTTTGCAGTTCCAAGAGACGCTCTGGTGTGAAAGATTTAACCAAAGAAAAGAGACTTAAGATGAAATACATTCCGTTCCGGACTTGTTGTTTTAAAACGATAAAAGAAGGCCTGTTATGAAAAGTTGTGAGTGTATTGAAAATTGTATATTATAAACAATCAATTAAACCGATCAATGCTTAGAAAAATTTTATTTTTTGGGTTGTATTCAAAATTGAGAATAATTACTTTTCATTGCTAAAAAACCATAAATCCCCTCGTTAGAACAATGGAAAAGCACTTTATACAAATACTTTTGTATATTACCCTCCTAGCCTAACGAATTAATTATAGCCATTTTTGTATTCATTAAATATAATGTTTATTGTAAATACAATGAATAAAACATTTTTTGATTTTCTGCGGCAAACAGACTTTGTCAATTTTATGCTTGAGCAGTTTTCATTTTTCCCAGAGTAATTCTTAATATTAAAGCAATCTTCTTTTCTTTGCATTGAATAAAGTTAATTAAAAGCATCTCGTTGTTTTTATATATTATTTTGTTATATCTCTCATGAGATAATTTTATTTAAAAAATTAAGATAACAAATTAATTCATCTCATTTCTTTAAAAAGCTGAATTTTATAAGTAAACATAAAAAAAAATCATTCAACATGTTTCTTGATTTGTGATGTCAACATTGGATTATTTTTTTAGCAATCGAAGAAAACTCTAACATAATGATATGAGTATTTTCATGATTAGGCTTTGTGCAAATAAAGAATCTTTGCGGTAATTTTTTTCTCGGTGTGCTGGTGTCAGTTTTCTATTGTTCCAGAAAACTGAAAAATGAATCTTGATCAACAAACTGTGAATTCAATGATAGAAGCTCAACTTGCTTCATGCGAAGGACAAGAAAAAATTACTTTGATTATAACAGGACATCAAGATGATGCTGCTGCTGCAAAAGCAACATTTTTCAATATTCAAGCAAAGAAATATGATACAAATGGATCAGTTGTTAAAACATCTGAGGAAAGATATCGTTATTCTCAACTTTTAGATTTTAATGAATCACTAATTTTAGATTATGGAAATATCAGAATACTTCGTCTTTTCCCTCCAAAGAAATGGGTTGGTAATAAATCAACTGATTTTGTTACACAAAGGCAAGAGGCACTTCAAAAATGGCTCAATGAATTGGTAGAAGATGAAGAAACTTCTTCAGATCCAAAAATTTTAAGATTTTTCAAATTAATCGAATAAATGAGCAGTAAAGAAAATCAAAATCGCATGGCTTCATTTTTTGATTTAAACAATTTGTTTATCAAATATAATAACTTTGTGCTAAAAAATGTTCTTTCAAAGGCTTCATCTAAGAGCTCAGGATTTTAATATGAAGAACATGTTCATGTTATTAAATATTATCCAAGAAGATTATAAATTGGGGCACCCCAAGATTTTTTGAATACTTTATAAAGCACTGAATGGATGTTTCAAATGCATTCTCAGAAGCAAGTACCCAAATAGGCGAAGAGCCCAGGCCATATGCAAAATCTCTTGGGCCAAAATTGTTCTCAGAATCTTTACTTACTGATAACACTCTTAAACAAATACCAACCGAATCTCAGAAAACAATGTTAACAGATCTTATAACGATTTCATCTGCATGTTATGGTCTTCTTTTTGGATTTCCAAAATCACACGTTTTTAATAGTAAGGTATGTCTTTATGGCGAAGCTGCATCTTCATATGATTTTTATGTTCGTTGTATCATTTTACATTTAAAAATACTTCCTAAATATCTCGATGTAATTGTTACTAAATTAAACGAACTTTCAAAGCATGTTTCTACTGAAGATGAATTTTTCCAAATTTGTATTTCCTTAATCAAAGTCACAAATTTCATTTCTTTTTTGTCCACAGCAGCTGATGGCGAAGCCAAAAGATTTACTGATTATTTAAATATCAATCCAATTTCCGATCAAATTAATACAATATGTGCGTCAGTTCGACAATTAATTGGTATGGCTGACCAAGCTCGATCCAGTATAGCATCAAAACAATTCCAAGAAACTACAATTCCTAACTTGAAATCCAATTTTGACATTCTTACAAATGCTATTCCAAACTATGTCTCTTCATATTCTCAACTTCTTGATCATTTAAAATCATATTTTATATTACTTTATAATGAAAACGAAACAGGATTTCAAGATTTCCTAATTTTTCTTCGAAATCTTATTACCCCAATTCATGAAATTGTATTATTTTCGATCGAAACATTTCTTTATTCTGTTGAAAATGGAACAAATCTTTTAACTGATTTAAATTCTTTGATGCAAAATGTTTTCTTATTAATCTCATCATCAATTAAACTTACACGTTTTCGTTCTTCTTATACCGAAAATGTAAAAGCATCTGAAGAATCCCATCCACAGATTTCCACGTATCTTAACAAAACAATCAATGATTTAATATTGTTATTAGGTTACGCGCCTCCAATTTACCAAAACGTAATTAACGAGATTTTAACCGAAAGATTTCAAAACTTTATAAATCTCGACAATCAATTTTCAGATAAATTCAAAGAATTTCTTAACTTGATAAAAACTGACAAAAAATCGGTTCTATTTTCACCTGTTTCAATGGTTCATTCTTCGTCACCACTTAGTGTTATATCATTACCAGCAATTAAACTAACGCATAAAATTGCATCTAAGTTAATGGAATCCGAATTTGACATATTACCAGAAATGACAAAGTTAACACCAATCATTATAAATTTGATGGAAAACATTGATTTATCAATAGATAAAACTACGCAATCAATGTATCGAAGACAATTATTATTACAAAAGAAAATAAAAATACAAAATTCGTTACGGAAATTAATTGATTCATTATATTTATTGCAATCTAATCAAGATCAGCCATTACTTCAATCGAAATGTGGACTTATAGCAATCGATTTATGTCATTCATTAATGTACTTCGAGACGCATTCGAAATTTTTCAAATATTTGAAATCAGAGAAACAAATTTTACTTAAGTTTTCGTTAAATTATTTTAATGAACGAATTTCATTTCTACCGAAGTTGTTAAATAGTTTATATAATAATTTAGAAATTCCTCAATCATATGACAAAGTCATAAAAGATATATTAAGTTCAACAGAGACAATAATTGAAAATTCATTAAATAGTTTTAATAAATTAAATGAAATTAATAATAATGAATTAGAAACATCAAAAATATTAATTACCGAATACATAAATTTGTTTGTACCATTACGTTCAATACAATTAATATTTAAAACATTGAAGAAAGATGAAAAGTATACTTTAGTGTATAATATCATTGATAATTATATACAAATATTTCGATTATTTGTCGAAGTGTTTAAGTCAACAATTACATTGCAATTATATCATCAAACAATTTATATGTTTAAATATGTAGAACGATTTATACCTTATATGCAATTGTTATCGACAATTAATGATAAACAATCAAATATAAGAACAAGATTAGAAGACTTATTAAACCATAGCAAAAAAGAGAAAATGTTATTAAACAAAATGAAAGTGTTATATGACCCAAAAAGTGTCATTAAATTGATACCGTTTGTGAAGCGACAAATTCAATTCTATTCAAATTTCAATACAGATTTGTTAAGCCAATTCAAATCAAAATATTTTGAATCAAATTACGACGAATCGGTAAAACGGTTTAATTCAATTATTGGAGAACTAAAGAATTCTTTTGAATTTAGTCCAATTTTGGATATAAACCTAACAAAATCAAACGCCAATTTCATTGGTCCAATAATTTATAATTCTAATCAAGTTGTGAATTATTATCTGAAAGAATTTATGGATAAATATGAAGTGGATAATAAAGAAACAGCATTCATTGCATATGATCTTGTTCAGAAATTATTCGATTTGGCTTTGATTACTTCAGTAATTAATAACGCTGAAAATATTTCGACAGCTCTTTCATTATCCGCGCCAAGAATTTATGAGTTTTCCTTAATTTCAGCATTAGGTGACAAAGACTCATATAAAAAGGCTGCTTCAATTTCGAAGTTTTTAATTAATATACTTAAACTTTTAGTACCAATTACTAAATCTCTTTATGAATCATATTTAATCAAAGAAGAAATAGTTACTGAAATACCAAGTGAAAAAATTACTGAAATGTCAGGTGAAAAAGTTACTGAAATGCCAAGTGAAAAAGTTACTGAAATACCAAGTGAAATTGTTCATGCAAATGAACTTCAAATTCAAGCTTCAGTTTTCTCTAATTTATTAAATATTCAAAAACAAATTAGTAAACAATCAAATCAACAAATTGAAGCCGAAAAAGAAAATGAAAAAATACAAACAAAAGTCAAAATTGTAAATGATGACAAAGAAAAACAAGAAATTACACCGCAAAAGAACAGAGACATTCGTAAAGAAAATGAAATACTTAATCAAACAATCGAAAAGATGAATGAAGAAGAAACAAATAAACTTCGAAATGAATATATAAATCTTAAGAAAGAATTAGAAAACCTAAAAATGATTCAAGAAAAAGAGAAAGAAAAACTTTCGCAAATCGAAAACGAGAAAAGAACCTTAAAAGAAAAAGCAAATCTTGAAACCAAAAAGCGAAAAATTGCGGAAGTTGAGATGAAGAAAATCCAAGATATGATCAAGCAGCAAAACATAGAGAACAAAGAAGAGAAAGAGAAACTTGAAGAAAGGCTTAAAATAGCTGAAATCAATTTACAAAAGCAAAAAGAAATTGAACGCCAAAACCGCATTTCTTCTGAAAAATCTCGAATTGACTTACAGATTGAAAAAGAGAAAATTGAGAACGAGTTGTATAAAGTACAGAAAAATATTGAACAAAACAAAGAAGAAGAAAACCGCTCAAAAACACAACTTAATCAAAGACTTCAAGAAGTAGAAGAAGCTAAAAATGAACTCGAAATAAAACTTAAGAATCAGATAATGAATCAAAAGATAATTTCACAAAAGAAAGAAGAAGAATATAAAAAACTTCTTGAAAAATTACAAGAACAAAATGATGAAAAACAAAAAGAAATTATGAAAGCGAAAATCGAAGAACAACAACGAATTATCCAAGAAAGCAAAGAACAAATGGAAAAAGAAAGAATTGAAATCGAAAACAAAATTAAAGAACAAGAAAAAATTAATCAAATTCTAATCGAAGAAAGGAAAAAACGTCAAGAAGCAGAAGAACAACAAAAGATTATTGAAGAAGAGAAAATTAAAGCGCAAAAAGAAGCCGAAATATTTAAGGATCAACTTCAAGCAATAAAACTAGAAAAAGAAAAAATTAAAAACGAAGCTGAAAATCAACGAAAACATCTTCTTCAAGAGTTAGAAGAGAAAGAGAAACTTATCCAAAAGGAAAACGAAAAAGAAAAAGAAAAACAACTAAAAGAAATCGAAGAAGAAAAACAAAGAATTCATTTAGAAATGGAAAAAGAAAAAGAACGGCTTCTAAAAGAAATACAAAGCGAAAAAGAAAGAATTAAGCGTGAAGCCGAAGAAGAAAAAGAACGTGTGCTCAAAGAAGCGCATGAAGAAAAGCAAAAAATTTTGGAATCAAAAGAGAACGTTACAACCGCCGAACCTAAACTTTTTGAGAAGAGTGTGAAATTCACCCAACCATCAAACTTTGATGCAACTAATCATTTTAACACAAGCGTCAATCCTGTCTTTGGCCCATTTGAGCCCACGACACTCCAAAAATCTGAGTTTAAATATAATACGATTTTCGGCGAATCAACATTGGTTGATACACCATTGAGTTCTGAGAGATTTTTGCCTGAAAAAGATTCGCCTTTCTTTAAGATACTTGAACCAATGGTAAGCAAAAAGGTTACAACTTTGGACTTCTCGACTCTTCAACTTGAGCCACCTAAGTATCAATTTGGAGATGAAGATGAGCCAATTGGTTACGCACCGGATTTAACTGAAGTAAATGATCTTCATGACGAAGAAGAAGATTTGCTGTTCCCGGATCCATTCGGTGATAATGACTTTGACGATGATGATGACTTTTATGACAGTATATATGACCTTACAGATGATGACGAGGAGGAGGAAGAACTGCCTTTCCCATTCCCGTTCCCACCTCCAAAGAATTAAACAATTATAAAAACGTTTTTTAAATAATAAAAATATCGCAAAAACATGGTAAAATATGCATTGCGTGATTTAATAAATCGAAAATTGTTTCTTTTGCTTTAAATTTATTTTGTATTTTGTTAAAATTATGAGTTATTACTTAGATATAAAACAATAGCTTATGAATGATATTAAAATATTATTTATCTATAAAACAAAGCATTATGTCACTGATTTCATTTTGGTGATTTTTTGTATTAAATCTTTCGGATCGTAAATTGGGGTGCAAGAAAATGCCACAAAATCTTCGATTGTTCGTTTGGGATTTTTCAGAACCAACCGCGGTGAGGTTGTTTTGTATATAATAACCGTAGCTACTTCATGAAGGTGTTAACATATTTTGTATGAAAAACGATGGCTATTCATTCATTTCGAAAAAATTAAAGAAAATGATAATATCCTCACTAATAATTAATACTTAGTATTAATTCCCCAAAATTATTTTAACTACCCATATTGTATCAGAAATAAATATGAATAATATCAATAAACATAATACATTCGAAAAAAAACTCATATAAAAAAATTGTTGTAATCCCACAATTTCGGTTACAATTTATTGCTCTGAAATTTGAATTGAATCCAGTAATGCCCTTTCAATTTCAAAAAAATGAATGTCGTAAATATTCGCTCTCATAGTCTTGGAAACTATATTTTTGCAAGTAGTGAGATTGTTACCACATATGGAGAACGCAAGTACATTAAGAAAATAAATCAATACAAACTTCTAAATGAAATTGGAAAAGGAGCATATTCGAAAGTATTTCTTGCAATTAACACAGAAAACTCGAAACTTTATGCAGTAAAACGTATTAGAATTAGGCAACTTGCCAAAACTGCCATTGGCGTTTCTCTTATTCAACGAGAAATAGGAATGATGAGCAAACTTAACCATAAAAACATTGTTGGTCTCCACGAAGTAATTTTTGTTAAGGATAACCAATCCGTTTATTTGGTAATGGACTATGCTGATTGTGGTAATTTAACCAAACATCATTTCAAACCGAATGAAATTCGGTACATATTCAGTCAAATTGTTGAAGGTGTTTCTTATTTGCATAAGAATGGGATTGTTCATCAAGATATCAAACCACAAAATATTCTATTAAATCATGATGGTACAGCTCTTATTACTGACTTTGGAATTGGTCATTCGTTCGAGAGCTGTGCCCGCGTTGTCGGTACACCCGCTTATCAAGCACCAGAAGTGATTGACAGATCACCAAATGATCAAGATTATGAACCAGGTAAGGAAGACATATGGTCCTTAGGCGTTACACTTTACACCCTTACGTTTGGTACACTCCCATACCAGGGACAGACTGTTTTTGAGATTGTAAGATCAATTGTGACAACTGAACTTACGCCTCCACGAGGCAGCGATCCGCTTCTATGGGACCTCGTTACGCATATGCTGAAGCCAGAGGCCATGATAGGTATAACATTGATGATGTCAGAAATCATCCATATGTTACTGGCGCGAAATGTCAGAGAATGCAATTAAAACCTCCAAAAATGTCATTGCAAGGCGACGCAATGCTACCAGTGAAAGCAATGGAAGGAGAAGTGTGCGAAAATGGTCATATATTTGCTGTTCCTCGGAACAAGAGAACTGAAAGTCAACCAAAGTTCTACTCGTTTGGCTAGAGAAGTAATTTTATTTGGCGTTTGTATGAAATAAAATATATTTTTAAAGCGCGAATTACATTTTCATTGTATTGATTACATTAACTTCTCAAGAAATATCATCACAATCAAATTTTAATGAATACATCCCAAAATGGTATTATAGAAATAGTTAATTTACTTCTTAAATGTAAAAGAATTGATATTATTAAAAAATATTTTTATATTTATTTTCATAAATAAAGATTTACTATGAATATTTGGAAATTAATTAAATTATTTGTTACAACACTTCTTTTTACATCTGAAAAAGATTACATTAAAATAGTTATATTATTTCATGAAAAAAAATTCCAAAAGGATAATATGGACTTTTAAATATTAATAGAGCTTTAAGCTAACATTTATAAGTCTGTAGAGTTTTATGAATTCATTCCCCAAATTCCAATTTCTTATATAATATTCATTTTGATATGTGAATTAGTGTTTTAACTTTATATTGGAAAAATGATTGAAATATCAGATATGTTAAAATGATTTAACTCTTTTCAGTGAAAAATTTTTTATTATAATACGCTTAAGCATCTTTCCTTCAAATCCATAGATCAGTTTCTTCTTCTCCTATTAATGTAACTGAGTTTGGTATTTCAATATATTTAATGAAGATCATTACTGAAATGATGTTGCACTTATTATTTCAGCTCCTTCTTTAATATTAACTATGATTAAATTAGAACATCTACTAAATGCTCCTTCACTGATGTTTTTAACTGATCCAGGAATTGTAGTATTAAATAATGATATGCATGATTGAAATGACCTTGATTGATGTTATACTGTTTGGAATTGAAAGTGTTTTTTTACCATTTGAATAACAAATAATTTGCGTAATGTTTATATCATAAAGTTTACCATCATTTTCATAATTAGAATATTTCGTATTATTCGCAGATACTTTAATATAGTGAAGATTTGTACATTCTGAAAATGCTTTTGGTAAAATTAATAAAACTGTATTTGGAAACGTAATATTTATTAATGAAATACGTCATTGAAATGCATTATTACCAATTTAATTAACATTTTCACCAATAAAAATATTTGTTAAATTTGAACAATGTGAAAATGTACTTTATTGAATTAATTCAACCAAATTTGGTATTATTATATTCTTTAATGAAGAATATGATTTAAATGAACCATATCCAATTGATGTAACTAAATTTGGTATTCTGATATTTATTAAGGATGTACATCCAGAAAATGCAATGCCTTCAATCAATGTAACCGAATTTGGTATTAATATGTTAATCAACCCAACAAATCCTTGAAATGCTTGATATGGAATAGACGCAATTCCATTTGTAATTATAATATATTTTCTTTATTAGACTTAATAATATCAAAATCATATTCAGTACGTATATAAATCGGATCTTTTATGTTACCCAAAGATTCAATCTGTATAAAAATATTATGGAAAGTAATGAAAATATTTAGTTCATATAGAAACTTTTTTTATGCTGAATATTTGGTATTACGAAACAATTAAAATGACAAAATAATTTTTTGATAAAAAACATAATAACCAAGAAAAATATGAATGCATTAATCAAAAAATATTTCATAATAGAAAAAATTAGTTTTGAAAAATGTTTTATAAAAAGTTGCGAAACTCGAATTTATGAAACTATCTAAATTAGTAGGAATATTTGATGATACTATTTGATAAAAAATATCAGAGAGATTCTCAAATTCAGCATTAAATTGATTATTTTTTAATAATGTATTTTTTGATGTGCTGGCTGACAACATTGGACTCTCTACTGGCTTTAACCAATTCATCAATGATAGAATAAAAAGAGTTTTCATTTCAAAAATTTTGTTTTAAACAACAGTTCTTTTTGAAATACACTCAAAATTTGAAATAAAAATTGTCGGACTTTTTTGTAAACACCATAAATTACCAGAAATTGTTTTGCTGGAACATTAATGTTATGTTATATACTTTTGATTCGTTTTTTGGGACATTTAAAAGTAAATTTAATAACAAACAACAAAATCTAAAAACATTTTTTAACAATAAAATTATAAAGTTTCTATTTCAGACAGATTAAAATCAAGTAAACATAATCCTGTTACTTCTACATGATGTACCCAATACAGATTATCCGGCATAATTTGTTGTACCTCTTTTCCATACTTCATAGGGAAATTATCCGGTCTTCCCGAGTGCCAAAACACGACATCTTTCATTTTGCGATAAGTCATTTTTTCTTTCGGACATTTTGTTATGTTGTCAAAATTTCTGCTTTCTAATGCTTTTATATCAGAATCAGGAAGTGAAGCGCCAAGAAAATGTAAATCGTCGATATCTTTTGTAGTCAGATTCATTCTTGAAGTGAATTGGTATATTACAGCATCATCGCCTTCTGGAGACTGCGAATAAGAAGGTTCAATTTCTTTAATTAGTTCGTAATATTTTTCTGCTGCTTTGCGTGACATAATCCATCCACTGCCACCGTGAATAAAGTAGGTGATGCCTAATGAAATAGCTTGGCCTTTAACTACATATGTATCCGGATCATATTTTTCGGTAAATTTCCGAAGATATTTGTAAAGTAAATCAATGTTAACAAAACAATCTTCGGTTGTACGGTATATCCATTTTAAACTTGTGTTATGAAGAAAATCTTCTATTGCTCTATTATAAAGATAAAATAATTTTTTGAAACTAAAACTATGGTGAGGTAAACAAAAAGTAATGTCACCATATGTAGGATAACAGGCTGATGATGAAAATTTAAAAGGACCAATTCGATTTTCAAATTCTTTTCCCCAAGTATCATAAAGTTCAATGGCACGTTTCCAATCATCTGTTCCAACAAGACATACTGTATAAATTGAGAATTCACCGATTTGTAGTTTGATTTCTAAATGATGAGTAAATGGCCACATATCGTGAATGAACAAAAACAAAATAGGTAAGAAAAATATACAAAATATATGCTGAGCAATGGTGAAAATTTCTAATAACATGTTTTGAGTATGTCTGGAAAAACCCATTTCAAAATTTATGAAAACATAGTTTCTCTTTCCTAATGTTCAACCGCAATTTTTGAGGAGGCCGATTTGAATTCAAAAAGTCGATTTGTGACAAATTCAATTTCTTACAAATTTTGGAAAAGCTTTTCTCCAAATGAGAATTTCAAATGTCGTGTCGTATTTTATAAAAATCATCGAATATTTCTAAAATCCAATGAATTGAAGCGAAAACATATCTTTGGCGTGATGTGTGATCATGAATATTTAGTTTGATGAGATGATTTCAATCTTTTTGACAATGAAATGTGATGTGAAATTCTTATAAAAATTTTTGACAATAAACTATAGAAAAGGTTTTCTTTGCGTACGTTTAAAAAATGGAAAATGAACAAACAGATGAACTAAGTACTGAAGAAGTTATAATCCAAATACTAAACAAAATAGAAAAGACATTTGAAGATGGCTTTGTGCCACAATCGAAACTATGGGAACTTGTTTCACAAAATCAACCTGGATACGAAATCCAATCAAGTGGAAACAAATTATGGAGATCTTTCTTGACTTCTCTTTCCGGTAAAAAAAATTCCTTTTCTTTGTTTGAAAGTTGTGAAGATCCAGAAACAGGTGAAATTAAATGGAGACTTCGATCAAAAAATCAGCATTCACATTCGATTGGAAGTCATACAAAAAACGAAAGGATGCAAATTGAGGAGTTACAACAAACTGTTCGAACACTACGTATGCAAACAATGCTCTTGGAGTCAGATAATCGTAATTACAGAAATATCATTGAACATTTAAAGAGAGAGGCGTCTCCTGATGTCCAAAAGAATTTTGATTTTTATGAAACATTGTATGGATTTATCCAAAATTTTGAACGCTCATTTAAGGAGGCTGACGAAAAAATGAATCAAATTGACTCAAAAATCCCCGATTTCAAATAGAATAACTTTTTATCATTAATTATGAATATTCATAGCAAAATACTATTTAAACACTGTATTATTTTATATAAATAAATATTTTTTTTAGATATCGAATCTTAAATTTTGGCTGCGCAACATGTAAATGAAATTTCGGCATCAGAGAACTAATATAATATTCTTTGAACTTTTTTTATCTCAGACGTCAAGATAAAAAAATAGAAAAATAAACCATAATTACGTCTTTTTTAGATATTTTCCAGTTTTAAGGTATTCTTTGTTCATTGTTTTGATTTAGAATTCATCTCAAAAATTTATTAAAAGAGATATAAATATTAGTAACATAAAAGATATCTATATCAAATTTTCAAAATCACATACAAAAAATTCATACCAATTTATCACGAATGAAGAACAATGTTAAAAAATGTTTTTTGTGCTTCAAAAAAAATTTAAAAACAAAAGATGAAAAAACAAAGATATTTATGGATTGTATATAATGATATGAAGTACTAGTATAAATTTATACGACAATACAATCATTAGAGAATATGTTTTGTTGATAATTGGGACACTCATACAATCTTCTATTAGATCACTAATAATTTGTGCATGAATCCCTTGAATTTTACAATAAGTAATTATATTTATTTCTTTTTTTAAAATCTAGACCTAAACACAAAATTTCTCTTTTTAACACATTTTAGTCAAGAATATAACAACATAAAATATTATTGAAGAAATGACTTATGTTGACATATACTATGAAAAATAAAATCAAAACACAAATTTTCTTTATTATTATTCTTTACCTTTAAAACATATCGTCATATTTTCATTAGCCTTGCTCTAATCCTTATATACTTTGGTCTATTTACGTCATCCAAATCGCACAATTCCAATGTATTATTTACCTTTTCCAGAATCACACTATTTCTCATCAGTTCACACACTCCTTTATAATTTGTCAATATCTCAATGATATCGAACAGTATTGAAGCGCTTTGACCTTTCCACAAGTTATCCACAGCCTCAATGAACTCATTAAACAAATTTACGTCTTCTAACAACAATGCAGCCTCAGGTTCCATTACAATTCTTTGTATAATTATTGCGACTGTTGATTCCAATTGTTCATATTTCAAATACTCGAACATCTTCGACATGTACGGCGCCATTTTTATAGCGTTTCGTGGCACAACAATTAAATTCGATAAGCACCAAAACGGATAAAAACGTAACGAATAATTTTCACATGCATCGACTATTAAAGGTATTGATTCATACATTACATTCGATTCAGGACAAGCGGCACTCATCGACGTCATTGTCATCATAGCGAACAATGCTAATTCATCATTTTTACTATCGAGTAACTTCGCGATGTTACTCATTACGTTGTCCCAACTATTAATAAGTAATGCGCCTTTTAATGTCGATGTTAATACACCAACAAGTCGTACTCCAGGTTCAGTTAGATCACTTTCTAAAGGTAATGCGTTATTTAAGAAGTTATGTAATTCTTCTTTATGTTCGCCTAAGATTTCAATCGGATCATTCACTGATAATAATACGGAGATACAATAAGCAGACATTATAGCTGCGTATGAAGAACTTTGTAATAAGTTAAAGAAATATGGTATTAATATTAAGAATTGTTCACATGTAACTTGATTTGAACAAAACTCAAAACATATTTTTAATGATAATAATTGAACTTCTTTTTCATTACTATTAATTGAATTAATGAAATTGTTCGCAAATGAATTACATAATGTAACTTCACGATAAAAGGTATCATCTGTTTGATTTTCATGATAATTCTCCATTAATGATGTTAATGTATTTAATGCTGATATTTGTACTTTGGATTGATTTACATTAATTACTGATCCAAAGTTTAATAAAAATAATGATATCGTATGTTGCTTTTGTAATGATCCTTTAAATAATATTTGTAATAATGATAACGCAGTATATAATACTTTATTATCATCCGATTTTAATAAAGAACAAATTCGATTAGGCGCATCAATACTTCGAAGTTGTGCTTTAGAACCTTCGAAATATGATATACTTATAAGTAAGTTAAGTATTGGTATTAATATTTGTGTGTTCGTATTAATTGTAGCTTTATTTAATAAGTTATTAACAATCGACGTAAATATCGATTCATCATCACAATGTTCATCTTTGTTTTCAATGATTTTCTCTAATAATTCAATGGCTTTACTACATATCTCTTGTTTCTTTTGTGGATCTTTTTCTGTATTTACGTCTAAAAATGTGGAAATCATTAATAAATGTTGTTTCGTAAATTTAAACTTAGACCCAAATATACTTATCTTTAAACAATCAAGTAAGATCGGATAATTTAATGAATCTTCACGTAATAATAAATCAGCTAAAACTTGGAATTGATTATGATCATGAAATGCTGCTTGAACAGTTTCATCTTGTAAGAATTTTAATAACACTTCTAAATGTAATGATATTAATTTTGGGTTTTTAATTTTCTGTAAATGTTCGACAATAATATTAACAATATCATATTGTGGGAACATTAATATGATATCATCATTATAACTTTTAATTTTCGTGATAACATTTTCATCATTTTTAAATTCATTAATTAATGTATCGATTTGTTCTTTTGTAATTTTTAAGTTTTTCTCTTCATTACTAACATTATCATTAATTGGATTATATACATTCGATGCAAACTTTTGTACATATTCTTGTACTTTATCAAAGTCTGTACCAGGGAAAAATATTGTTCTGTTTTTAAACTCACGAATTATCTCTTTAAATGTCGGACGTTTCTTAGGATCACTATTCCAACAATTCCTTATAAATTGCGCAAGTAATTGCGGACATTTCTTTGGTATTGTTGGACGATTCTTTTGATTAACAACACTCATTGTTACTTGGAAATCTCGAATACCGCGATAAGGAACATCACCTGTTAACATTTCCCATATTATCATTCCATAACTATAAACATCGGCTTTCTCATCATATGTATTCGAGTTCAACACTTCAGGAGCCATCCATTGTGAAGTGCCTATTCCACTTGACTTATCTTCATTCCCTGTACCTTTCGTACGAGCCATTCCAAAGTCGGAGATTTTAGGATAATTGTTTTCATCTAATAAGATATTTAATGACTTTAAATCACGATGAAGCATTTGTTGGCTATGTAAATAATTCATGCCAAATGCTATACCAAGCGCTATAATTGTTAATTGTGTGGGTGATAATTTATCTGATTCATCTTTAGCATGTAGACGTGAAAATAATGAACCTCCTGACATAAATTTGGTTACAATGCAAAATGGTGGTTTCGTACAGGCACCAACAAATGGAAGGATTGCAAAGTGCTTAAGCTTCCCTAATATTGCAACTTCACTTTTAAACATTTCTAACATACTTTTGTCGAATTTTTGTTGATGTAATTTCTTGATGGCGACCGTTTCGCCAGTGCTTTTTCGGGTGCCCAAATAAACCTCCGCAAAACCGCCGGCGCCGATAACTTCCTTGAGCTCAAGGTCATCATAATCAATCTCCCATTTTTCGAGTGAAATAAGAGATTCAGTAATGACAGACATTTCAAGGGTTTGTGGCTTCTTAGGTTCTATGTCAATTCCAGTATCTTTGGCATATTGTTCACGAATTTGAACAATTTCATTGATTTTATTAGAATATTCATCTGAATTGAGATTCTCAATGAGTTGTTGTAGAATGCCTAAGTCGTGAATGGCTTCTTTCTTAAATTCATTCTCATTAAGAACAATAGCATTAGTTTGAGTTAAATGAAGTTGGATAGCTGCATTGTTGAATTCATTGATGTCCTCGATGATTTTTTGCTCAAAATAATTAATTGGATGTTCAAGAAGAAAAATTCTCCAATTTGGTTCCATTTGTTGAAGAAAAAGATCTTTGAGGGAGTTGACGTTGGTATTTAATTTCTTAAATAGTTCAGATTCGCTTGGCTCAAGAGTACTTTCACTTTGATTTTGTGGTGAAATGGTGTTTGAAAAATTATGAAATAAATTGACAATTAATGTGATAATACTTCGATAAACACCTATATCTCTGGTCGATTTTTCGAATGTACCAATTTCAAATAATGTATGTTGAACATACTGCTTGTATGTGTATTTTGTTTCCTGGCTCATTTGATCATAAACGGTCGTCAAATGTTTTTCCAAACGGATTTCCCTCAATTTTCTATCAGCAGTTTCCAATTGTGATTATCTTATCAGATTTTATTTCACAGTAATAAATTTATTATATGTAAAATAAATACTATTTATGTTTAAGACAATTCAATTATTATATTCTAATAACTTGATATTCAAGTGGAAGGAATTTATATTGCAATATAAAATCAATGATATTCGAACACAAAAAACCATTGCTTTATATGATATATTAGTTGAGCTTGTGAAAAGTATCATTAACTAATTATCGAACATTATTTTATTGTTGTTGTTTTGAGAGTTAAGACATTTTATCGTTAAACGGTCTTATTATCAAAAATTGAGTGAAAACACGATCAAAACGTTTATTTTTCTGTGCGATTAGCGGTTATAATACAGTGTATTGATGGGAAAAAACATTCAAATCTCAATATTAGAAGGGTTACAACAGATAATATAACCGTAGGAACACCCCATGTCTTAACTCCGTTCATAACGGTCGTGATTTTCAAACCCAAGTTTTTCGGTGTAATATTGTAAAAAAATTTCAGCTTTTCGGGCTTTTTTCAATATTACTATGAATTTGTTACTCACAGTTCTCATCTATTCCAAAATTTCTGGGTTATTTAATTCAACTATTCCTCAAAAATCGATTTATTTCAAATTTAATGATAATTTACTTTCAAAAGACAACATAATCAAAGGAAATAATTTCTTACATGACACAAATACAATTTTAGACGAGAAACATTATAAATATAATCAAAATTTTAATACATTTCTCCGAAAAAAATATTAACACACATAAAAATAATGCAATTTTTCTGGAAAACCAATACAAATATTATCAAACATTTAATACATCTTTCCAAGAAAATTTCTTTTTTTTCTTAAAATCCAATAGTTTAAGTCAAACAAAACAAGAGTTTGATCTAGACACTAAATATTTTCCCTCATTAACCTCTTCTTTTAATTTAATTTCTGTTTTTCATAAATATTTTCACTTGTTCTGTATTTTGTTTTTGATATATTTGAAAATAAAAAAATATAATAATAAATTTGCAAATAAATAAATATAAAAAACAGCAAATTATAAATTCATTTTTTATAGTTTTTATAATTAATAGTATTGAATCCTTTAATGAAGATAATCATACATTAATAATAAATGAATATTCTGATTTTAATGATGCCAAAAAAAGTGAAGCAGAACATGTTTTAATATATTGTGATAACACAGGAATTCCAGATAGTGCATTTTCAGGGTTGAACTTACTTCAAACAGTTTATGTTGGAAATTACATATATAATATTAGCAATTATGCATTTAGTCAATGTTCTAATTTAACAACAGTTTATATCGGTGAAAGTGTTGAAATAATTGGAGAATATGCATTTTCATCATGCACTAATTTGGATAATATTACATTAAGTGAAAATATTACTTCTATTGATTCTTTTGTATTTAATGAATGTAGCAAATTAAATAATATTATTATACCAAATAAAGTTACAGAAATTAGAAATTCAGTATTTTCCGGGTGTTCTAATTTAAATAATGTTATAATTCCGAATTCAGTCACAACAATTGGACGATATGCATTTTATGCATGTATTTCATTAAATAATATCATAATTAGTGAAAACATTACATTTATTAGTGAAGGTGCCTTTAATTCATGTACTAACTTAACTAATTTTACCATTCCGAATTCAGTTACATCAATTGAACAATATGCATTTTCATCATGTACATCACTTTACATAATTACTATTGGCGAAAATGTTAAAGATATTAAAGAAACTGCATTTGAATCTTGCACAAATCTTCACTGTATTTTCTTTGAAGGTGATGCAGAACCAACAATTAGCGAAACAGCATTTATGGGTGTACCAGCACGATCTGTTATGGTAACAGCATCGTACACCGGTTCTACATTTGCTACATTTGATGTTATACAAGAAACAATATCAATATGTCTTACAACAACAGAAACATTCACTAAATCGAATACGTACACTAAATCGAATACATTCACTAAGTCAAACACATACACTAAATCGAACACGTACACTAACTCTAATACATACACGAAATCGAATACACTGACTTACTCTAATAGATTTTCATATTCTAATACTTATGACTCAATTACAAATTCCTTTTCTTCATTAACTATTTCTCATTCTTTACTTTAGTATATTCATTGTCTCATACACAGACATTAACTATTTTCATATCCTTTTCAACAAATTCTTGTTCTATTTCTGATGTAAACTCAAATTTAACTTATATCATAACAGAGTTCATTTATTATGATTATACTATTGTTGTATATTCGACTTATTATAGTTTTTATTCCAATTTTTTCACTGTTTTTTATGTAGATGAATTTGTCGAAAATGATAATACAAATACTGTGATCATTGTTTGTGTTGTTGTTATTGTTGTAATTATTATTATTGTGTTACTTATTGTGTTATTAATTAAATTAAGAAATAAAAAGCAAAATAGTAACATTGAATCTTATGACGTGGAAGAAGAGAAGGACAATGAAACAGTAACAACGTTTTCATCAGAGCTCCAAATGAAGAATATAGAAGATGATCCTTTTGCGAATGATTTCAAAGAAGATACTTTTATAGAACAAACTTAAGTTGCAATAAAAAAACTCCGTTTAATTTCTTTTTTATGTGTAAACTGCTTGTAATTATATTTGTATATAAACTATACAAACACCATAAAAAATAAAAAAATTGGATGTAAAGGGAATCGGACCCTTGGCCTTATCTATGCGAAAGATACGCTCTACCACTGAGCTACACACCCATTCAAAATTTTATCCTTTCTTTCATATTAATACATAAAATATTAACTCAATTGAGGTGTCTTATTTGACAAAACTAAATTTTTATTCTTGTTTTCTAATAGTAATATTTTCATAAACTTACCATTTTTTAAATGATTGAGAATATATTGCATTTACTATACCCTGATTATGGATTTAAAATTAAGAATTGAAGAAAAACTAAAGTGTCGTTTTCAGTAAACCCTTAACAGAATATAAACTCTCAATATTAATGACATATTCAAAAGCTCTGAAATCATCTTTTTCAATCCAAAAAAACGTTTAGTTGAATGAAAATTTGGCAGCTAAACTTTCATTGAATTCTATGTATTCGGCCACATATCATATTGAAAAAAACAATGAACTGAAATAAAATCATTTTTTTTTACAGATGGGAAAAGATTTTTATGCTATTTTAGGTGTACCACGTAATGCAGATGCTACAACACTAAAAAAAGCATATCGTAAATTAGCAATGAAATGGCATCCAGATAAAAACATTAATAATCAAGAACAAGCGCAAGCAAAATTCCAAGAAATATCAGAAGCATATGATGTTCTTAGTGATCCAAAAAAGCGAGAAATATATGATAAATATGGAGAAGAAGGTCTTAAAGTTGGAGGAAATCCAAATCCATCAGGTCCAAACATGGAAGGATTTGCCGGAGGTTCACCAAATGGTGGTTTCAGATATGAGTTTACACAAGAACAAGCAGAAGATTTATTCAGAAATATATTTGGTAATCTTGGCGGTTTTGGTTTCGGCAGAATGGGCGGTGGAAATCCAAATGTTAGAATAAATGGTCACCGCATGGGAGGACAAAATGGTAATTTCAGAAGTTTCGATGATTTTGACATGTTCCAAGATCAAATGAATGATGGCCCATATAAAGGTAGAGGACATAGAGTAGGTGGTGATGGATTTGGAAATCATTTTGGATTCGGAAACGCAAGTATGGATGATTCATTTATTGGCGGAAACCACGGATTCTCAAGACAACCACAAACAATTCCGCCATTGAGAATAGAGTTACCATGTACGCTCGAGCAGTTGAATAACTGTGTAACAAGGAAATTGAAAGTTAGAAGAAACGTTTATGGCCAAGAAGAAGAAAAGATTCTCATGGTAGAATTGAAGCCATGGTGGAAGGATGGAACAAAGATTACATTTGAAGGAGAAGGTGATAGGAAACAAGGACTTCCACCCCAAGATGTTCAATTTATTGTGAAAGAAGTTCCACATAGCGTTTACAAACGTGTCAAAGATGATTTGTATTGTGAAGAAACAATTGGTTTACGAGATGCACTCTGTGGATTCACATTTAGCAAAGTTGGTATTGATGGTCGTGTAATAAGATTGAACATTAATGATGTTATTCAGAATGGTTCCGAACGTAGAATTCGTGGTGAAGGTATGAGAACAAAGAATGGAGAACGTGGTGATATGATTGTGAAATTTAATGTAAGATATCCAACATACTTGTCACCTGAACAAAAAGCAAAGATTAGAGAATACCTTCCTAATTAAATTGTTTGAATCATATTAAGTAAACAAGAAATGTGATTAAAATTTTTGAAATTTGATAGTCCTTTTTAACGTACGTTAAATGATCTTTTCCAATTCTTCTTCGAATCAAAACACAAATCGATCTCTTACTTTATCTCAATTGATTCGCCCATCTATACCCTTAACATGTGATAGCGTAAAACTTGGAATTTATAGAGAACAAGATCAATTAATATTAAAAGGCACCCCACCAATTTATGAAATTCATGTTAAACAAGGAAACCCCTATGAATTTTTTGTAGCATTAGCGAGAAAAAGAAAAAAAATGAAAAAAATAGATTCCATATTATCAATTTCATTTTTTCAAAATGGAGAAAATATTATTCAAATAGAAGCTACAGATAAAGAAGCTCTATTGGAATTGGTAGAGGGAAATATTACGATATCTGAAGATTTTAAAAATAATGTAATTAATTTTGGATCTTCAATTCGTTTTTATAAATTTACTCCAGGTAAAATAATTCGCATTAATAGAAGAGACCCTGGGCAAGTCATTGCAGTCGATGTAAAAAACAAAAAAATTTATGTAAAACATTATCCACACATTGATTATGAAAAACTTAAATCTACACATGACCTCAGTCAAAAGCATCTCAACAGTACCATGCCAATTAGTTATAATCCTGCTCCTTGCCCTTTTGAAAAAGATTTTTTTGCCGGTCGTACAAAATTTGTGAAAAAACTAAATCCATTTAATCCAAATGAATTCATTGATGCCATTGAATGGGATGGTGATATTTACATAGGAAAGTTTATGTATTCTTTTTATTCTATGGAAAGTCTTCAACTCATGAATCTAAAATTAAAAGAAGAAGAATATAACATATTTGCAAATGGTTTATCACCTTTTGAAGCTAAAAATGTTTTGTTTATTGAAAATATGCAAAAATCAAAAATTGAAGCCATTGAACAAAAATCATTAATGTTTCATAAAACTATGGAGCAATTTATGTCTGAACAAAGAAAACCAAATAATCAAATTAATAACATAAATCCACGAGTAAATAATAATGTTGCAAATAAAGAAAATGAAGCAAAAGCTCAATATCAAAATGCAATACAAATAAATCCATTAAATCAAAGATATTTTGAAAAGCAACAAAACAAAAATGAACCTGAGCAAACAAAACAAAATAATTATCAAAATTTCAAGCCATTAAACCATCAATCTAATGATAATAATCAAAGAAATTATCAAATGCCACTAAACAATTATATGGTGAATCCAAGTAATGTTACAAATGAAGTAAAGCAAACATATTCTCATACGCAAAATCAACAAAATGAAAAATCATCACAACAAAAAAATTATGAAACTAAAATAAATCAAAATAATAATTCAACACAGCAAACGCGGTCACAGATAAGTCAACCAGAAAATCAACATCAGGCGCAAAATTCACAAAATACAATACAAACGAATCACGAAAAGACTCAATCTGATTTTATTTCAAACCATGAAAAAGAAATACAGCAAAATAATAAAAGTGCGCCTCAAAAAACAAATGAAATAAATCAAAATATTAATCAAAATGAGCAAAATATCAATTCAACTGACCAAATAAATAAAACGAATCAACAAACTAGAGAATCAATAAAACAACATGATATAACTAATGATAAAGCAAATGAAGAGAAACTTCAAACCAATGACCATATAAATGAAACAAATCAACAAATAAATGAAGTAAAACAGAATTTAAATTTAATATCACAAAATGATCAAATGGATGAATTGGAGGCTAAAAACAATACAATGAGTCAAACAAGCACTTCTGCAATACAAATTAAAAGTAAAAATGATGAAGCAAAACTACAAAACAATACAATGAGTCAAACAAGCACTTCTGCAATACAAATTAAAAGTAAAAATGATGAAGCAAAACTACAAAACAATACAATGAGTCAAACAAGCACTTCTGCAATACAAATTAAAAGTAAAAATGATGAAGCAAAACTACAAAACAATACAATGAGTCAAACAAGCACTTCTGCAATACAAATTAAACAGTAAAAATGATGAAGCAAAACTACAAAACAATACAATGAGTCAAACAAGCACTTCTGCAATACAAATTAAAAGTAAAAAATGATGAAGCAAAACTACAAAAACAATACAATGAGTCAAACAAGCACTTCTGCAATACAAATTAAAAGTAAAAATGATGAAGCAAAACTACAAAACAATACAATGAGTCAAACAAGCACTTCTGCAATACAAATTAAAAGTAAAAATGATGAAGCAAAACTACAAAACAATACAATGAGTCAAACAAGCACTTCTGCAATACAAATTAAAAGTAAAAATGATGAAGCAAAAACTACAAAACAATACAATGAGTCAAACAAGCACTTCTGCAATACAAATTAAAAGTAAAAATGATGAAGCAAAACTACAAAACAATACAATGAGTCAAACAAGCACTTCTGCAATACAAATTAAAAGTAAAAATGATGAAGCAAAACTACAAAACAATACAATGAGTCAAACAAGCACTTCTGCAATACAAATTAAAAGTAAAAATGATGAAGCAAAACTACAAAATAATACTGCGGTTAATCAAACAAATATACAAATAAAAGAACCAAAAGAAGATGAAAAACCTAAAAATACAAAAAACGAATCAATTGAACAAGTAAACATTCAGCAAGACCAAAATGTTGTACCAACAAATATTCCCTCTCCTCAAAAAAGCTTTGGACAAGTCCAAGAAAAACCCAAAATACAAAATATCTCAAATTTAGAAAATAATCAAAATATACATAACAGACAAAATAACGAAATGCCACAACAAATAAGTTCTCCAAAAAACACATTAAATAATAACAATCAAAATTCAAAAGTTCCTTTTCAATATATCAAAAAATCAGTAATACGTATTCAATCTCCAACTAAAAGGAAGACAAATGCTGAATTGGATATAAGTATGCAAAAATTATCTCTCAATCAACTTAAGGATTTAGAAAGGGGAAAAGAATTAAATGAAAATCAACCAAGGAAAAAAGAACCAGAATATGTTCAGCAAGTAAGAAATCCACTCATGCAGCAAAAAAATTTTGCAGGAAAAATACAAAATACAGTGCAACAACAAAACTTACAACAAAGAGAAAAAATGTATCAACAGAAACCACAATTAATCGAAGAAAATCCTCCACAGGTACAAGCACAACAGGTGCCTAAATTAATCAAAGAAATACAGCAGCAGAAGCCACAAATAATAGAAGAAAAACCTCCACAACAACAACAGATTCAGCAAAACATACAAATGATAAGAGATATACAGCAGCAGAAACCAAGATACATAGGAGAAATGCCTCAACAACAAATTCAACATCAACCACAACTAATTACAGAGATACCACCACAAATGCAAACAAATAAAAAACCCCAATTAATAAAAGACTTAAAACAAGAGCAACAAAACATAAATGAAGATTCTATACAACAACAAATTTCCCAAATGAATAAAGAAAATCCTCAACAACAAATTCAGCAACATAAATTGAAAACAATAAACGAATCACCTAGACACCAGAAACAACAAAATCTTCAATTAATAAAAGAAAAAATTCAACAACAAAGTCAACAACAAAAAGAAACACCTCCTCAACAAGACATTCAAATAATAAAAGAAATACCACAGAAAAAACAGCCACAACAAAATATTCATGTAACAAAAGAAATACCTCCTCAACAACAAACACAACAAAGCATTCATGTAATAAAAGAAATACCTCCTCAACAAAATAATCAAATAATAAAAGAGATACCTCCTCAACAACAGAAGCAACAAAATATTCACGTAATAAAAGAGATACTTCCTCAACAAAATAATCAAATAATAAAAGAGATACCTCCTCAACAAAATAATCAAATAATTAAAGAAATCCCTGCTCAACAAAATAATCAAATAATTAAAGAGATACCACAGAAAAAACAGGCACAACAAAACATTCATGTAACAAAAGAAATACCACAGAAAAAACAGCCACAACAAAATATTCATGTAATAAAAGAAATACCTCCTCAACAAAATAATCAAATAATAAAAGAGATACTTCCTCAACAACAGACGCAACAAAATATTCACGTAATAAAAGAAATACCTCCTCAACAACAGAAGCAACAAAATATTCACGTAATAAAAGAAATACCTCCTCAACAAAATAATCAAATAATAAAAGAGATACTTCCTCAACAAAATAATCAAATAATTAAAGAAATACCACAGCAAC
Source organism: Histomonas meleagridis (assembly GCF_020186115.1). Classification (NCBI taxonomy): domain Eukaryota; phylum Parabasalia; order Tritrichomonadida; family Dientamoebidae; genus Histomonas; species Histomonas meleagridis. The sequence continues at coordinate 34,229 of NW_027150817.1, forward strand.
AAAAGAAACAACAAAATATTCAAATAATTAAAGAAATACCTCCTCAACAACAGAAACAACAAAATATTCAAATAATTAAAGAAATACCTCCTCAACAACAAACACAACAAAGCATTCACGTAATAAAAGAAATACCTCCTCAACAAAATAATCAAATAATTAAAGAAATACCTCCTCAACAACAGAAGCAACAAAATATTCACGTAATAAAAGAAATACCTCCTCAACAAAATAATCAAATAATAAAAGAGATACTTCCTCAACAAAATAATCAAATAATTAAAGAAATACCTCCTCAACAACAGAAACAACAAAATATTCACGTAATAAAAGAAATACCACAGCAACAACAGAAGCAACAAAATATTCATGTAATAAAAGAAATACCTCCTCAACAACAGAAACAACAAAATATTCACGTAATAAAAGAAATACCACAGCAACAACAGAAACAACAAAATATTCACGTAATAAAAGAAATACCTCCTCAACAAAATAATCAAATAATTAAAGAAATACCTCCTCAACAACAGAAACAACAAAATATTCACGTAATAAAAGAAATACCACAGCAACAACAGAAACAACAAAATATTCAAATAATTAAAGAAATACCACAGCAACAACAGAAACAACAAAATATTCACGTAATAAAAGAAATACCTCCTCAACAAAATAATCAAATAATAAAAGAGATACTTCCTCAACAACAGAAGCAACAAAATATTCACGTAATAAAAGAAATACCTCCTCAACAAAATAATCAAATAATTAAAGAAATACTTCCTCAACAACAGACGCAACAAAATATTCACGTAATAAAAGAAATACCTCCTCAACAACAGAAGCAACAAAATATTCACGTAATAAAAGAAATACCTCCTCAACAAAATAATCAAATAATAAAAGAGATACTTCCTCAACAAAATAATCAAATAATTAAAGAAATACCTCCTCAACAACAGAAACAACAAAATATTCACGTAATAAAAGAAATACCACAGCAACAACAGAAGCAACAAAATATTCATGTAATAAAAGAAATACCTCCTCAACAACAGAAACAACAAAATAATCAAATAATTAAAGAAATACCTCCTCAACAACAGAAACAACAAAATATTCACGTAATAAAAGAAATACCACAGCAACAACAGAAGCAACAAAATATTCATGTAATAAAAGAAATACCTCCTCAACAACAGAAACAACAAAATAATCAAATAATTAAAGAAATACCTCCTCAACAACAGAAACAACAAAATATTCACGTAATAAAAGAAATACCACAGCTACAACAAACACAACAAAGCATTCATGTAACAAAAGAAATACCTCCTCAACAAAATATTCACATAATTAAAGAAATACCTCCTCAACAACAGACGCAACAAAATATTCAAATAATTAAAGAAATACCGCAGCAAACGAAAGAAGTTCTATCCCATAATGAGCATTTGTCCAAAGAATTTGTTATCCAACCGCAATCACTACAGCAGAATAAAGAATCAACCAAAATTGCGCTTCCCCAACAGAATACACAAATACCACTTCAATCTCAGCAGAAAACAAAACTTATCAAAGAAATTCGAATACTTCGTCAGCCAAATCAAAAAATCCAAACAATTAGAGAACCAATGACAGATAGCGAAATTAAAAATACGGTAAGTAAAATTAAAAGCCAGGAAAAAATTGAAGATATACAAGATATTATAGCAAAAACAATTGAACAAATTACGCAAGACAAAACGGATAGTGTTACTCCAGATAATAATAATGATAAACATATTGGTAAGTCAAAACAAGAACATTCGAAAAAATCGAAAAGCAATAAAAAAATGAAACGAATAAAATATTATCCATATGATTTAGTTAAACTTAATTCAGGAATTCCATCAACTGTAATACAAACCAACGCATCAAACTATGTCGTAATTAGACAAGATAATCAAATAGAATCAGTCACAGATGATCAAATCATAGGGAAACTTCAAAATCAACCACACATGATTGATGAAGAAAATTTCCCATTATTTTTTGGAGATTTAGTAGACTTTAATGGAAAACAAGGTCAAATTATTCAAATGTATAATGATCACATATATATTAAATATCCAAATGAAGAATTTGTATGTATTTTTGCTAATAAAGTAAAATCGTTAGCTCCAAAAAAGAATGGTTCTGTAATTGGAGAAAAAATAATTTCTATAAAGGGAACGAACGTTTATTCAAAGCCGTTAAGAATCACATCGGTTTCGGTTAGATTCGGGGTAACGGCCACTGATGAAAAAGGAAATCCCCAATTTTTCCCATTTGAACAATATAGGACGAAATGGATTTATGAAAAAGAATTTAATTCGCTCGGTTATAATAATAATGCATCAAACAATTAAAAAAAAATTTATTGTTATTTAAGAATTATGTAAACATTTAGATAGAAGTAATCATTATTTTTTTACCCAAAGGAATTTTCTTTTAAGAACACAAAATCAATTGATTAAAGCTTTAAACTGAAAGATTTTCAGATGATTTAAATTAATTTAAATGAATAAATATACATTTATGAAATATAATATTGTGTTGTTGAAAGTTCATGTAAAATATATTTATATATAAAAAAAAATTTAAATTAAATTAATTTATGCACGATAAACGTTTTGGAGTAATCCCTTTTCGGTAGCAATACGATTGAGGGCATTATCAGCTTCACCAAGGTTTCGAAGGTAACCTGAGAAAACAACTGTTTCGAATTCACCTGTTGGGAGACCTTCTTCATTTAATTTAGCAATTCTAAATTGAACAGAAGCATGATCATGTGGTGGGATTAAGCGATGTGTGGCATCACACTTACGCGGGATAAGTCTATCAACAACTTCTCCTTTTTCGTTCTGCATTAGAAAAGGCCAACCACAACCGCCAAGTAAACTCGTCACTTTTGTCAAAAGCCAAGTGAAATAATTTTTGACGGTTGTTTCCGTTTATTAATTCCTGGCCAGTTTTTAAAATGAGCAGTCAAGACTCTGAACCAATGTCTGTAGGTTCCAAAGAGGACTACGAGAAGTTAGACCTTAGAGAACACATTCTTAAAAGGCCTGAAAGTTACATTGGCTCTAAAGCTGCAACAACACAACCAATATGGGTTGTCGATGATGGCAAGATGAATTACCGTGAAATCACTTACGTACCTGGTTTATACAAGATATTTGATGAAATTCTTGTTAATGCAGCAGATAACTGTCAAAGACAACCTCCAACAAAAACAATCAAAGTTGAAATCAATCCTGATGAAGGATACATTAGTGTTTGGAATGATGGCAAAGGAATTCCAATTGAAGAGAAATATGTTGAGAAGGAAGATAAGAAATATTGGATTCCAGAATTTATTTTCGGGAATTTATTAACTTCATCTAACTTCAATGATGAAGAGAAGCGTGTTACTGGTGGTCGTAATGGCTTTGGTGCCAAGCTTACCAATATCTATTCAACACGATTCATTGTCGAATGTGTTTCAACAGATCCTAGCACAGGTCAATTTTATAAATACACCCAAGAATTCACAGATCATATGGAAAACATTGGCAAACCTAAAATCAAAAAGTTAAGTGGGAATCCCAAGACATCAACACTTATTAAGTTTTATCCAGATGTATCATTATTTCATATGGATAGGTTAGATGATGATATTATATCTCTATTAACACGACGTGTTTGGGATATGGCCGGTGTTCTTAAAGGATGTGCAGTTTATTTAAATAATTCACGTACACCAATTCGTTCATGGGAAGAATATTGTAAATTATTTTTACCTGAAGGCGCGACATTAATTCAATGTGAAGTTAATCCACGTTGGAGAATAGCAGTAGCAGCATCACCTGATCAATCATTTCAACAAATTTCATTTGTTAATGCAGTATCTACAATTAGAGGTGGTACACATGTAGATTTAGTAACTAATCAAATTACCAAATTTTTTGTACAAGAACTTTCTAAAGGATCAAACAAAGTTTCAATTAAGACGAATATGGCAAAACAATTTTTATTTGTATTTGTTAATTCATTAATTGAAAATCCAAGTTTTGATTCACAAACAAAAGAAACATTAACATTACCAGTGAAAGAATTTGGTAGTAAATGTGATATACCAGAAAACTTCTTAAAGAAATTAATGAAGACAGAAATCCCCGGTTACATTCGAGAATATGCAAAATATAAAGAAAATAGTACAATGCAAAAAATGGGTGGTAAGAAACAAGCTAAAATTTATGGTATGGCAAAACTTACAGATGCAAATGAAGCAGGACGAGCTAAATCATCAGAATGTACATTAATTCTTACAGAAGGAGACTCTGCTAAAGGTATGGCAGTAACTGGAGTATCTGTTGTAGGACATGATTACTTTGGAGTATTTCCATTAAGAGGTAAATTATTAAATACACGTGATATATCAGCAGCAAAATTAGCTAAGAATGCTGAAATCCAAAACATCATGAAAATTATGGCATTAAAACCAGGTAAAAAATATGATGATGCAGAATCATTAAAAGAATTACGATATGGTTCAATTATGATTATGGCTGATCAAGATCAAGATGGTTCACATATCAAAGGATTAATTATTAATTTTATTCATTCAATGTGGCCTTCATTACTTAAAAGACCTAAATTTTTATGTGAATTTATTACACCTATAGTTAAAGTTACAAAAGGTAAAGAAAAGCCTATAGCATTTTATACATTACCAGAATTTATAGCATGGAAAAAAGAACATAATGATGGTAGAGGTTATGCAATTAAATATTATAAAGGTTTGGCTACATCAGATGATGATGAAACTAAAGAATATTTTTCAAATATGAAAAAACATCGAATTTATTTTAAATATCAAAATCAAGATGATGAAGAATGTATTCAATTAGCATTTTCAAAGAAAAGAGCAGATGATCGTAAACAATGGTTAGCAAATCTAGATCCAGCTACTACATATTTAGGTCAAGATACGCCAACAGTTACATATAAAGATTTTGTTGATAAAGAACTTATCTTATTTAGTAATTATGCAAATGTCCGTGCAATCCCTTCAGTAATAGATGGACTTAAACCAGGTCAAAGAAAAGTATTATGGGTATCACTTAAGAATAAAATTAACAAAGATCTTAAAGTAGTCCAACTTGCAGGTAAAGTTTCTGAACAATCTGCTTATCATCATGGAGAAGATTCATTAAATCAAACAATTACAGCTATGGCACAATCATTTGTATGGAGTAATAATATTAATTTATTTGTACCACAAGGTCAATTTGGTACAAGACTTAAAGGAGGTACAGATGCAGGTGCGCCACGTTATATTTATACACGTTTATCACCAATCACAAGAAAAATCTTTCATAAAGATGATGATCAATTATTAGAATATCTTACAGATGAAGGTATACCAATTGAACCTAAATATTATGTACCAATTATACCAATGGTTTTAGTTAATGGTTCAAATGGTATAGGTGTAGGTTGGAGTTCAAATGTCCCATGTTATAATCCTAAAGATATCGTAGCAAATATTAAACGTAAAATTAATGGTGAAGAATTAGAACCAATGATTCCATGGTATTCTGGATTTACAGGTACAATAGAGAAAGTTGGACAAAATAAAGATGAAGGTTCAACTTATATGGTTAAAGGTATAGCTAAAGAAGTTACATCTGAAATGATATCAATTACAGAATTACCTATTGAAGTATGGACAAATAAATATAAATCATTTTTAGAATCATTAATTACAGGTGAAGGTATTAAAGAAAAGAAAGATAAAACTAAAGGTAAAGCTTCACAAGGTACAGCTACATCTACAACTTCTAGAGGTAGAAAGAAGAAAACAGATGAACCTGAAAAACCAGTTAAATTCGAACCATTAATTAGTGATATTCGAGATAATTCTACAAATAATACTGTTGATTTTGATGTATATGTTAATGAAGATCAAATGGAACATATTAAAACAATTGGAATTGAGAAATTCTTTAAATTATCTAAATCACTTAAAGAATCGAATATGACCTTATTTGATCCAGAAGGTCGTATTAAACAATATCATTCACCAGAAGAAATTCTTAATGATTTTTATGATGTTCGACTTAGTTTATATGAAGAACGTAAAACGGCTATATTAGAAGATTTACGTATAGCAGTTGTACATATCTCAAATCAAGCACGTTTCATTAAAGAGTTTATTGAAGGAGTTATTGAACTTAGGAATATACCACAAAAGACAATATTACTTAACTTAAAAGCACGTAAATATGATTTATATCAAACTAAAGGTAATATTCCTAAGAAAGTTGCAGATGATGTAATTGATACAGGTGGTAATAATGATGAAGAAGAAGAACAATTAGATCAAAATGATACAGAAATTGACACATTACGTAAAGGTTATAATTATCTTTTATCAATGAAAATTTCTACTCTTACACAAGAACGTTTTCATAAATTACTTAAAGAAAAAGAACAAACACAAGAAAGTATGCAACGTATGATGGAAAAACAGCCAACTCAAATGTGGCTTGAAGATCTAGAAGAGTTTGAAGCAGAATATGAGAAATTCGAAAGAGAACGAGAAGCAAAACGTCAAACACAAATAGAAGATGTCCTTCGATCTAAACGTAAGAGTAAATCTACTGTTAAAATTACACAACGTAAACGAAAGCCTAAAGTAACACCACCAACACAAGAGAATGATTCACAAGCAGGTGCAAATAAAGCAGATGTCGATGCACAAGTAGACGCAAATAATACTAATGAAAAGAAGGCAGCTCCAGTAAAGAAAGAACGGAAGCCACGCGTAACGAAATCTAAAGCAGAGCCTAAGAAAAAAGCGCCTGTTAAAAAGGAAGTAAAGAAAGAAACAAAGAAACCTACAGCAACAACAACATCTAAAAGAAGCACAACAAAGAAGAGCACTGCATTTGAGGATTCAGACTCAGATATAGAACTTGATGATTCATCATCTGACTTCGGCTCATCATCCATAGCAAGTAATTATAAGCCAAGAGCAGCCTCAATGAAACAAACAAATATTGCAGAAATGTTAAAGGCTGCTTCGAAAGATTCTGATGATGACGAATCTTCTGAAACAACATCTGATGATGAGTCAAGTGAATTTGAAGAATGAATTCATTTGTAAATCTTTCATTTCATATTTTATTTCTTATTTACAGCATTTGGCGTTGTCAGTGTTCTGTTGCAGCGCCCTCTTCGCGGTCGCTTCACAGCGCCCGGGGACATCCATAACAGCGGCGACGAGAAGGCCGAACGCGTCGTCGATGTTGGTGTTGTACTTCGCCGACGTTTCGATGTACGGGATGCCGTACTGGTCGGCTTCGGCTTTCGCAAGCTCACACGGAACTTTCCGATCTAAATCTGATTTGTTCCCAACGAGAACCATTTTGATTTCAGAAACGTCAATGACATGGGCCATCGAATTGATCCAGCATCCAACCAGTTCGAAGGTTTTCGGCGTTGAAAGATCGAAAACAAGGAGAACACCATTTGAATTTCTAAAAAATGATGGGACAATAGATCGATATCGTTCTTGACCTGAAGTATCGTAAATTTGAAGTCGTATGGTATGGCCATTATATTCGATTTTTTTATGTTTGAAAGCAGCCCCTATAGTATTAGTTGTATTAGGATCAAAATTATGATCAACATATTGATTAACTATACATGTCTTACCAGTATTACTTTCACCAAGCATAAGAATTTTTAAGCATGGTGTACCCGATGAGATGTTGCTATTTATTCTTTGTGACATTACTACAAAATATAGGAACTTTTTTCAAAGAAGTTCAGTACTGAATTTTCTGAAGTGGTCAGGAATTTTTTCTATGTTTTACATGAATTGCGATAAATTAAAATATCTTGATATATACTTATTTAACAATAAAATCATAAAATTAAATTTGATTATCTCTATTTTGCTTATTTTATATTTGTTTTAATCAATGTAATTCGAATTCGGAAAAAATTCAAAAATACGTTTATAATTTAACCAAAATATTTTGAGCTTTGAAGAAGAATCAAATAACGAAGAAGAAATACAATGGAAATTACCTGAGCCAAAAACATACGAGGTGACTGAAATGCAGCTAAAAGAATTTAAAAAATCATTTCAAGAATTAAAACAAAAACTTGATGAACTTAAAAAACAACAGGAAGAAATCAAAAAACAAAACATAATATTAAGAAATGAAAAAAATGAAATAGAAATTCAAAGAAAACAATTTGAAAAGGATAAAAATGAATTTAATAATCAATTACAATTTTTCAGATCAGAAATAGGAAAATCAAAGCCAAAAGGAACTAAAAGGGAAAAGCAAGACTCACAAACCCAAGAAGAAATGGCCGATATCCAAGTTTCAAAAATGACAATAAGAGAATTACTTGAAAAGAAGAAAGCATTGGAATTAAAATACAAAGAAGAAAATGATTTATGGAAATCTGAGAAGCAACGTTTAATTAATACTCTGCAACTTCAAAAAGAAAAAAATGATTCCTTAAAGTTAACAATATCTCAATTTAGTACTCCTACTAAGCAGAAAAAATCAATTTCTCCCGAAGTTTCACCAACTTCCCCTATAAAGCCCATTATGGAAGAACCAATAATTGAAGATGATTCATCTCCACAAAAAAGTATAAATCACCAAACAAATGATTTAGAAGAACAAAGTGTACAATTTGAACGATTGTCAATACCTCATTATGATTATGACATTAATTTTGATTATCATCCAATAGGTGAAGGTATCAAATCACCTCATGGGAAAGAGATACGATACCCCAACGGGGATGTTGTTGTGCAATTTAGGAATGGAACTTGTAAAATTCGTACGGATTCGAACATTTTTATATTTTATAACAACGGTGATATACTTAAAGAATTCGATGATGGAGCTGTTGCGTACTTTTTTGCTAACACTGGTGCGATTGAACTCACGCTCCCTGATAGTACAGTTGTTATTGACTTTCCAAGTGGTCAAAAAGAAGCGCATTTTCCCAACGGAGATAAATATGTTCTGTTTCCAAACGGAAGTAGTAAATACACGAAAGAAAATGGCGACTACCAAATTATAACTGCGAAAAATAAAGTGGAAACACACATTTCAAATAAGTTTAAAAAATATAAATAAATGTTTTTAATGTTAAATTAATATTTTGCTTTACTTTTATTTAATGAACATATAAAATTAAAATTATTATTTATGAATATATAAACGAAACAAAGATAAAAAAAGAATAAAAGAATAAAATAAACAAATTTTATTTAGTATTTTTTGGAACTCTTTTAAACAGTGATTTAACATTTCTCAATTTCTTTAATTCTTCATCATAATTTTCAACGTTAACATTACTTTGCATTCTAAAATTACTCAAATCAACCAAAGCCCTAAAATCCAAATTTATATTATTCAAAGTATTGGAGGGATAAGTTGGCGTGAAATAAGAAGCAATGCTAAGCAAATTTGGAATACAAGTCTTAGAAAGAACTAATGCCTTTCCGCCAAACAAAATCAATGGCTTCCCATCAACATAACTGAGGGAAACGCCATGAATATCGAAGTCATAATAATATTCCTCAGGACATTCTAAAGATACACGTCCATTGGCAGTAATATTCAGTTTCAAATATGTATCATTTTGCAAAATGATATTGAAACTGAGTGTAGAAAGTTGTTTATTGCCAAAGAAATCAGAGAGAAATTGATTCATGGATTCAACTGATAAGGATTTGGAACGTTTATATAAATCATCAGATATATCTTTATCCGAAAAAGTGCTTAAAAAATCAACAAGAAGTGGAAAACATGGTCTAGGAAGTGACTGTGGAAGATAGCGAAGCTCAAGAGACCATATAGACCCTGGATAAAAAAAGAGGGACATTGGAATATCTTCAGGAATCAGTTTGAGTGCATATTTGTCGAAAGTCCGAACTAAAAAAAGATAATCGCATAGATGAATAAGATCAGGGTGAACAAGATTTATAAAATCTAATAATGTAATTTGTGGTGAAATTGAAATTTTTTTTATATTACGATCAAAATCTTTATACGAAATGACAATCTGTGAAAGAGATGAGGTAGCTTCTTTGATAATATTATACATAAGTCGAGGCGTACATTTATGTCCTTCACCAAAAGTAATATTTTGTGGATGTGCACGTAGCTTTGGGAGGCTAAAGAGTATATACGGAGGTCGGTCAAATGGTGTGAAAGTTAAATCTACGGATTGAAGAAGAACACATTGGGAAATTGATAATGGAATATATTCATAAGCATAACCAGAAAGATTTAAATTAAATATACAGGGGTAGTTAAAAAAGTAATCCATTTGAATCTTTTTGTCATGAGGTAAAACAAGATCCAAATTTATTTCTTCATTATTCATAATGAAAAAAATTAATTCCGATACGGGGAGTCGAACCCCGCTCCCGTGGATGAAAACCACATATCCTAACCGATGAACGATATCGGAATCCGATTCTACAAAATATATTCATAATTAAATAATCAATTTTTCGATTAGAATAAAATTTCACAAAGATAACTTTTTACACAAAGAAGAAACAATTTTTTGTGATCAAGATAGTTTTTCTGTTTGCCAAATTTCCAGAATTTTAGGTAGCAATGAAAATGTTTTCAGTTTATAGCTAGGACTTAGTGGAGCCGATCTCTTGCCGATTGTGTACACGGGAACCAAAGGAAGAAAAAATAAAAGAGGCAAAATAAACACAATTCATGATCGACTTAGAGTAATTTTATAAAATTCATTCCAATCTGTAGAATAAAAATGCTTTTGGTAAAATTTGTAATCGAACAAGCATAGTCAATTTGACCAAAACTGTTATACAACCGCTAGTATAATTCAATTTTCAATATGCCGGATCGAGTTATTGAAGTCCTTACAGTTCAAATGGACGGTTTTTTCCTGTTTGAGAGTGCGAATTTATGTTGCTTTTTTCTTTTTTCTTTTTTTTCTCTTACCAAGAATTCTTTAAAGAAAATGGAACCTTAATCGTTAATCTTACTGATCTCGAGAAAGGAACTTACAAGGAATATAAAAATGATACAAAAACACTTCAATTTGCCGATGATGTTACAACTATTCCAGAACAATCATTTTACAGCTGGATGAAATTAGAGACAATCAAGTGTGGATCAACAATTACAACGATTGGAAATGAATCATTTGCAAGCTCTACTGTAAAAAAAGTTTATCTACAATCAGTCACCTTCATTGGAACTGGCGCATTCTGCTTTTGTAATTTCCTCGAAAATATTGAATTAGGTCAAAGTCTCCAAACCATTAGCCCAAAAGCTTTTTCTCTTTGCGCTCATTTGACTGATATCAAAATTCCAACCACAGTAACGTCAATTGGTCGTACTGCGTTTGCATTATGTGCTTCTCTCAGTACAATTAACATCTCTGAAGGTATTGAAATCATTGAACAATTCACATTTACTTATTCAGGTCTCAAAGAAGTTCGAATTCCAAACTCAGTCAAATCGATAGGACTCGGAGCCTTTAAATCTTGTTTATTACAAAAAATTGAATTTGGTAATCAATTAAAAACTATTGGCGAATCAGCATTTTCAGATTGTAAACTGTTAAATAATATCACAATTCCAGATTCAGTGACCACAATTGGCAACAATACATTTCTTGGCTGTTCAAATTTAACATATGTTAAATTATCTAATTCACTTACATTCATTGGGGAAAGTTTATTTGAGGGATGTAACTTAATAAATATTATTATTCCAGATTCAGTTAAAGCAATTTATAAAAGAGGATTTATTCAATGTTTAAATTTAGAAACGGTTCAATTTGGAAAAGGAATCGAAAGAATTGATGAAGAAGCATTTTATTATTGTAAAAGTTTAAGAGAAGTTATAATTAGTGATAATGTTAAAACGATTGGCGAACGTTCATTTATGAAATGTCACAATTTAGAGAAAGTTACTTTAGGTGAAAGTGTACAAATAATTGAAATAAATGCATTTAGTTTATGTGAAAAATTAAAGGAATTAACACTTGGAACGAATCTACAAAATATTGGACCTTATGCATTTTATGAATGTGAAGGCTTAAGAGAATTAACACTTGGGCCAAATGTACAATTTATTGGAGACAAAGCATTTTATAATTGTATAAATTTAACATATATTACAATATCCAAATCATTAACAACAATTGAATCAAAAGCATTTGAATCATGCAACAATATATTATCCATTTAAGTATCTGAAGAAAATCCGGTTTTTTCCAATTTAAATGGCGATGTAATACTTTGGAATAAAAATCATTCAACAATAATTCGTTATCCACCATTAATTACTGACGAAACATTAGAAACACCAATTTTTGTTACTAAAATTGCAAATCGAGCATTTGCTAATGCTAAAAATTTGGTCAATTTGATTATCAGAGAAAATGTTCGTTATATTGGATATTATGCATTTATTAAGTGCATTAACTTAAAATGTGTATATTATTATGGTACATCTTCACCAGGATTTGGAAGTGATAATAAAATCGAAAAAGTAATGGTGGCGCATTCTTACGAAGGAGGATTCTTCTGTGATAAATTCGTTAAGAAGAACGAAATTCTCAACGAATGTCCGCATGATGACGTTATAATGAAATTTAAAAAGGGCTTGACAATCGGATTATCTGTCGGAGCGGCAGTAGTAGTGATCGGAATCATTGTTGTGTGTGTGATAACAAGAAAGAAGAAGGAAAATGATAAAATAAAATTTATGACTGATCCAATGATTAACATGGAAGAGAAATATGAAAAGTAAAACTATCATAACTTTGTGGACATTTTCTGTTGTGCGTTTATGAAATGGTTATGTATATATATAATATCTTTAAATGTGTAAACATATGAAGAGTTGATTTGGTGTGGTTTTGATTCAATAATAAAAAAATGATTGTTGCATTAACAATGATTAAAAGTGCAGTTACTACAATAATTGTCTCCGTTTTATCTGTTTCGATCCAAGGTTCTGTTGTTTTTAAGTTAACCTTAAAATTTCCTTTCTTTTTATTGTTTCCATTTTTAGCAGGCTTTCCATAAAATAATGATAAATCCAATCCAAATTTCTTTTGCAATCTTACATCTTCAATAATATCAAATTAAACTTTCCCATAAATTTTTTCGAATAATATGTCTTTTGGAAGTCAAATATTTTCCAGTAACATTATTTTTTCAATTTATTAATAAGTTTCATAAAAATAACTAGGTTAAAAAACAGAATTATTTGGGTATGATTTCAAAACTTCTCTTGAAGAGCAAATTTACGAGGAATATAAATATATACTGAATAATGTTATTCATTTGAAAGATAATTAGTGAACATGGAACAATTTTAATTTTTCGAATGATTTTAGCTAAATTGAATTAATATCAAAAAATATTAAAAAAAATATTTATTACAAAAATTCATTTTCTTTGGTAGATATAGCTAACATCAATTGCTGATGGTCATTATGTAAAACAGTTCTATAAGTCCGCACTTCTTTTTTGAAATTAGAAATTAAACCCGAAATTTTAGGATTCAATCCATCGCCTTTTTCTTCTAAATCTTCTATTTGACTCTGTAAGTTAATCACGCCAATATGTTGCATCTTTACAACATTTGTAATAATTTTTTGTATTTCTTTCGTTGACTTAATTTCAGTTATTTTTGGTTCTTCACCAGATTTATTTCCAAATGCGCTCCAAATTGAATTTATTAATCTTTGGCATTGTAAATATATAAAACTATTTCCATTTATATTTGTAACTTTTGAAACATTTGCGTTTAGAAAACTTTTTTCATTTTCTTCATCAATGAAATGAGCAAGACTTTTACTTACTTTACTATTCCATTTTTGTTGTATTATTGTTATTCTTTTACGTTCTTCACGAGTTAATGGCGCTTTTGAATATATTTTATTAATTTTAATTGAACTTTGTATACATATCATCGCTGCTTTTTTAATATCTTCAAACATTTGTTTACAAATATTTTTAAATTCTTCAAATTCTGATTTAATTTTTTCATTTTGTTTATAAAGATTTTGGAATAAAGTTTTTATGTTTTTATTAATAAATTGCTTTATAACTATAATTTGTTTGGTTAAAACTTGTTTTTCTTTTAGAAGTATTTCAATTTGTTGTTGATCTTCAAGGATTTGTTCTTGTTGATGTGGACTTCCAAGAACAGTTTTTGTTTGTTTTAATCTTTTATTTTCTTCTTCAAGTAATGAAATTTTTTGCTTTAATTCATTAATTTGATTTTTATCAAAATTATTATTATTATTTTTAATTGGTGAAACAAATGAAGAAATTTGTACTTTTAATGATGTAATTTCACTTGAAAGACTTTTATTCTTGGTTTGAAGTGTTTGGATTTGATCTTTAAAATCAACATTTTGTTGTTTATTTTGTGCATTTAATCGATCGATTTCTTTTATTAAATCATTTTTTTCATTATTTATTATTTCAATTTGCATTTGGAGTTGTTTAATTTCTTCTTTCGTTTGTATTGATGAAGAATTATTTTTATTATTTTTATTATTTTTGTTATTATTTATACGAAGTAAATCATTTTCATTTACTAAATCAGTATTTTCGTTTTTAAGAATTTCAATTTGTTGTTGAAGCTCATTAATTAATGTTTCATTTCTTTTTAGTGATGTTAATTGTTTTGTTATTTGATTTGATAAATTAGTATTTTCTTTTGTTAAAATTTCGATTTGATTTTTATACTCTTTAATTTGATTTTCATTAAGATTCGAATTTTTATCTTGTGAAGAACGTAAAGTTTTAATATTATTTGATAATTTAATATTATTTTCATTAAGTTTTTCAATTTGTTGCTGATTTGTTTCAATTTGTTCTTTCATTTCTTCATTTTCTTGAATAAGTTCTTTATTTTTAATTTGTAAATTTTGTATTTGTGTTTGTAGATTAATAACTTTTTCATTGTTCTTTGAGTTTAAATGAAGTTTATCATTTTCATTTACTAACTCAATATTTTCTGATTGTATAATTAAAATTTGATTTTGTAATTCGTTAATTTTTTCTTTTAGTTTATTATTTGATGAATTTAATGAATTAATTTTATTTTCTTGTTTACATAAAGTTTCAAATGCTTTATCAACAAATTCATTTTGTAATTGCTCAAGATCATTATTAATTTTTTGATTTTTATCTTTTAAGTTTTTAACTCTACTTTTAATTATCGCAACAGGTGAATTAGTATTTAAAGGAGAAGATAACATTTCTGATGAAATTTGTATGTTATAATCAAATTTATTCTTTGAAATATTATCAATATATTGTTTAAATTCTTCTTGTCTCAAACTTAATTTACATGATTGCTCAAATAACAAATTATATTTTTCAATATAATTATTTTTAGATTTTTCTTGAATGCTTTCAAGTTGTTCTTTTAATTCTTTATTTTGTTTTTGTAATTCTTTTATTTTAGCATTTTCAATAAATGAATTCATACTTTTACTAAAATCTTTTGGTTGATAACTTCGTGATTGTTCATCAAAACTATTTTTTTCTTTAAGTTGTTTAATTTGCTTAATTAAAATTTGGTTTTCTTCCATTAATTTTTGTATTTGTTTCTTCATTTGTGAATGTTCCATTTCTTCAAATTTAGAATTATTATTTGAAGAATTATTTTCTTTTAATATTTTGACTTCATTTTCAAGTTCTTTATTTTCATTTAACAAAGTTTGATATTTCTTCTTTAGTTGTGAAGTTTCTTCATCAAACATTTCACTACTTGCAAGTTCAGTATTACCTTCTTGTAGTTCTTTAATTTTGTCTTTAAGCTCTTCATTTTCTTTGATGATTTGTTGATAATTTTTCATAAGTTCATAATAATTATTAGGTTGTGAAATACTACTTGAAATACTTGCAATTATTTGTGTGTCATCTAATGATTTTGAATTGTTTTCATTATTTTTCTGTAAATTATTGATTTTCTTTTTAAGTTCATCATTTTCTTTCTTCAATTTTTGAATTTGAGAATTGCTTCTAATTGAACTATTGTTATTACTCTTTAATAAAGAGGATTTTTGTAAATCATCAATTTGTTGAAGTAATTCTTCTTTCTGTTGCTTAAGTTCATCATTTTCTTTCTTTAATTTCTTAATTTGAGTATTTTCTTTGGTTTTACTTCTACTACTTAATAATGAAGAAGATTTTTGTAAATTATCAATTTGTTGCCTTAATTCTTCCTTTTGTTGTTTAAGTTCTTCGTTTTCTTTCTTTAATTTTTGTATTTGTGAAATTTCATCAATAGAAATGTTACTCTTTAATAAAGAGGATTTTTGCAATTCATCAATTTGTTGAAGTAATTCTTCTTTTTGTTGCTTAAGTTCATCATTTTCTTTCTTTAATTTCCTAATTTGTGTATTATCTTTAGTGATACTTCTACTACTTAATAATGAAGAAGATTTTTGAAGTTCATCAATTTGTTGAAGTAATTCTTCTTTTTGTTGCTTAAGTTCATCATTTTCTTTCTTTAATTTCCTAATTTGTGTGTTGTCTTTAGTTGTACTTCTACTACTTAATAACGAAGAAGATTTTTGTAAATTATCAATTTGTTGATGTAATTCTTCGTTTTGCTTTTTAAGTTCTTCATTTTCTTTCTTTAATTTTTGTATTTGTGAATTATCTCGAAGTAAACTTCGGCTATTAAGTATTGAAGATGATTTTTGCAAATTATCAATTTGTTGATGTAATTCTTCATTTTGTTTCTTCAATTTTTGGTTTTCTTTTTCTAATTTCTCAATTCTTGAGTTGTCTTTTACTAAACTATTATTCGGTGATCCACTTTTTGTTTTTTGTAATTCATTAATTTGTTTTTTAAGTTCTTCATTTTCTTTTAATGCTTCTTTAATTTGTTCTTTATACTGCAAATTCTCTGTTTGAAGGAACTCAATACTATCATTGTCTTTTTCTTTTTCGTCAATAATATTTTTATATTTATCAATTTGTGATTCAGCACTTTCGATAGCATTTCCAAGTTTTTCATTTTGGTTCTTTAGGAATTCATTGTCTGCTTCAAGATCTTTGATTTTAGTTATGACTTCATTGAAATTATCAATGTTCAATGTGAGCATAATTGTTGAATTATCTTTTTGAAGTTGGTTTAATTGAAGATTTAAAGCACGTGCTTCGTCATCTTTAGTCTTTACTAAGTCATCTTTACTTTTAATTTCTTGCTTAAGTTTGTCTAACTCATCTCTTAAATCATTAATTGTTTGATTAAGATCATCATTTTCGTTTTGCAAACTTTCATTTTCTGTTTTTAGTTTGGTAATAGTTTTGTTAAGTTCATCTATTTGATTATTTAAATCTTTGTTCTGATTTTGAAGATCATTAATCTTATTGTTAAGTTCATTTGATATATTATTGGAATTTGATTTTAATGTTTCATTCTCTTGTTTAAGCTTTTCTATTTCTTCACGAAGAATTGATATTTCGGCATTTAATGTTTCAACTTGAGATCGAAGTTCAACATTATCAATAGAAAGTTGAGCACCTTTATCTAACATAGAAGAACTTTCAGTTGCAGATAATAATTCTTGTTTTTCTTTTTGTTGAAGTTTTTTCTGCAAACGAATATTATCATCTAAAGCATCTTGTAATTGTCTTTTTAACGTAGGTGATTGTCTTCCACTTAGTGTGTTACCATCTTTATTGTTATTTCCAATTTCAGAATTTAATTTTGCAATTGTTTTTTCTTGTTCAATTAGTTTTGCAATCACATCTTCTGAAACATTATTTGACTTCAAAAATGATCTATTTTTTCTGTCTAATTGCCATAAAAGAATTTTTAATGTGAATATTTCATTTTCTAAATTTGCAACATTTTGTTGATATTCACGAACATTGACAAATGGCGATTCCATTCGAGAAGATGGGGATGCAATAAATGTATCATAAGTTTGTTGTGTTTTGTTTATTTTTGGTGTTACGTCCACCATTTTAAAATTGTAAACGTACCAACGATAGATAATCTTAACGTTCTTTGATGAAAGAGCTTAATTTGAAATAATTAAAAGATAAAAATAATATGGGATGAATGTTTTATGAACTTAGTCAAAGAGATCATCGAAGCCACCAGTCATTTCAACAACTTCTTCTTCTTCTTTCTTTTCTTCTTCCTTGACTTCTGCAGTTGTAGCGGCAGCAGCTGGAGCACCTCCACCAACAACAGCTAATTTAGATGATCCTTCCTTGATGAGTTCTTCGATGTTCTTGCCATTTAATTTTTCAAGAAGAGCATCAATTGCCTTTGCATCAACTTGAATTCCAACACTTTCGAGAATTGCTGTGATCTTTTCTTTGGATGGGGAAGCATCACCACCGGCTTGGGCAAGAAGGTATGCAGCAATGTATTTCATTTAAGGAAAGGTCAGCCATAACCGTTAAAAAGTGAAAGATGAAGAAATTCTTTTCAGGAAGAAATCACAAATTTAATTAGATTTTTAGAATTTTGGCGACTTAACTGCGCAAACAAACGAAGGTAAGGCCAAATTACATCAGAAGATAATATATTTAAAAAATAGTTTTTTTAATTGAAATTCTTTAAAACTTCATATTAATTTTATCTATACCCAAAATGGCCTCACTCGTGCAGTCAAAAGTAACATGAAAAAAAAAAATCATTAATAAAATTTAATTATATTCAAAATTGGAAGCAAATGCTATAATGGTGTATGAATAACAACGGCTTTGGAAAGCTTTAGGGATTATTGAGAATAAAATTTGATAAGCAAAATAATTATTATTTGAATTCTCAATTCACAAAAAAACATAATACCTAAAACAAAAAAAAAATTAGGCAACAAAAAAAGCAAGCATGGCCATGAAAGAAGTATTTTTACATTTAAAAATAATATCTTATTTCATAATCAAAAAAAAAGTTTTTATTTTCCTCAAGACATTTCCTGCATTGGCGCTTTTTTAAGTAAGAGAATTGAGTTGCTCATGTCGAGTTAGACATTTTCATTCCACCTCTCAACACGAACGACGATCAAATATCTTACAATTACCATTTTTTGAGTAATTTTGATTTTCGTGTTTCACACAAATCGTTCTGAAATTTTACAACACGATCGTATCTCAATTTTGAGAGTGTCATATTCAAGCCCGTTGACTGGTCAACCTTTTTGCCGACCAAAATGACAACGCTGGCTTTTATGCAACAATAAACCATTGAAACTATTGTCAAAAGCGTCCATAAAAACTATTTTTGAATTTCAATTCTAATTTCAAATTTGAACACACCTGAAATTTTCACACAAAAGTTCGACAAAAACGAAATGAAACGATGTGGTCCTATTTATTGGCATAAATAGATGACTACTTGTTCCTTTTTTGTCTCTATCTTAAACATACATATTGAAAAGAACCACATTAGAGTAGTGATACGCTTGAGGTTTTAACATCGTACACAATGCCAGGGAAATTCCCTCTTCGAACAATGTCAAATACTTGTGGAGCATTCTCCTTCTTTTCAGGCACTGCTGTACAGTGTAAAAGGGGAGGTGGAGGAGGCGATCTAGAAACATTTGATATTATTTTTTGAGGTAAAATTTGCTGTGGCTCAACAGATTTTGAAGTAAATCGTTGTGGATATGCAACTTCAGTCGGTTGTTGTGTGCCTTGTGGCCCAATGCATAATCGGGCAACTCGAAAATGTTTTGGCTTTTTTTGAATGCGGAATCCATTTGCTTGCTGAGGGTATGAACCAACAACAAAACCTGGTGGAACCCACATTCCGCCGGAGACTGGTTGAGCATAGATGGGTTGAGGAAATGCGCGTGCTTCCATGAAAACTGTTTTTTAAATACCACACAAATCGGTTTAAATTGAATGGATCAATTTTTCAATATTAAAACCGAAATATCTCATTGAATATTTTGAAAAGTAACTATTAGGAAAATCTTTTTTGAAAAACATCAATATCTTATAATGATCATAAATAAAACATAAATGCTTTTAATATCATATATAATGGTTATATTAAAGAAAATTTATTTGTTGAATTCTTCCGAAAGCATTAATTCTCTCGGGAAAAATCTTTTTAATATACTTGACAGCCCAGAATTCTGAGTCCATTCAATTTTCTGAGAAATACCAGTATATGAACCATTCAAATAAATCTGGCTTTGACAAAAAATAATGTGAAATCCGTAAAGGGGTTTTTTTAACACAAATTTCGAAAAAAATATGAATGCATAACACACTATTTAGTTTGATATGATGAATAATATATTAAGTATATAATAATTTCAAAATTATACTATTATATTTATGTTTTATAATTAGATATTTTAATTTATAAATTCCAACCTCCCTATTAAAAAGCTGTGATAAAATTGACAGAGGTTTTCGTTGTCGTAAATATACAACTTCATCAAAAAAATTTCGATGTGCAACATTTTGACAGGCAACTTTTATGAGAATTTCGGAGGTTTTTGACATCGGAGAAAACGGTTACTATATTGAAATCATACCTGTTAGTTCAATGTGCTCATTCTCAAAATTTGCCAGTAACTGCCTCAAACAATTTCTTCGTCGTTTCACAAATTACTCAATGTTTGATCATAAAAAAAAATTTAATCGCAAACTTCGAATAAAATCGAATTTGTCCTAAAGGCGATTCAAATTTCGGTTACCAATCCAATTCCGTAAAATGATATAAAAAACTTCAAACAAGCAAAAACACTCATTTCTGCTCAGCCACAAAGCTAAAAGGTGGTAGTCAATTGGTTATTTGACTTTTTATTCGAAATGATCTCATAAATTATTTCGATGTTAAATTTCACTAAATCATAAAAACTTCGTGTTAAAAAGACAACGCATTTCAATGATCAAAATGTCTTCTTTTTTGTTAAACTAAATCTCATTTTTTGATTTTGAATCTCATTTTTTTATTATTCTTTTCGTTTTAAAACACACACTCAACTTACAATAGCTATGCTCGCTAATTATTAGCAAAATAATTTCCCATATTCAACCACAAACCTACAGTCACTTTGTGAGGGAGATGATATGCAGTTCAATTTGAATACCTTTTTCCAAACAGAAACAAATAAAACATTGAAAAACTTTTTCAGAAACATCAAACCATGAGCGGACAATCCCAAATCGTCCCAAAGGAACTATTTGTTCCTTTCCGGCAATTAGATTTACAGCAGGAATGTCCGAAAGGGGAAAAACTCAAAGAATTATTCGACTCTCTCATTAACGACATGGGATTATCAGATGAAACAATTGCAAAAATGGCCCAATTCACACCAAAGAAGCAATGGCAGTTCATCCAGGGCCAAGCGTACTTCGATTCCAACTCTCCGTCACCAGAGTGTTTTCTCGAGTATTTAAAAACATTGAACCTGGAGAAAGATCAAAGTACAGCCCTCAAAGCGCTAAACTCATTACGTGTTAACCTAAGCACAGGCAAAGTTTCATGGCTTGAACGATTTGTCGAGAACAACGGTTTATCATTTCTTATTTCTCTTTTATCGAAATTTAAAGAGAGTAATGATATGGAACTATTCACCGTTGTACTCCAATGTCTTCATGCCGTTGCTAACGTTGACGTCGGTCAAAAGAAGATGTTATCCGAGAAAAATCTATTTTTCTTTTTGGTCAATTCTTTTCAAGTCAAGAGCTCCAAAGCCTTTGGGTATATCCTTGTGTTGTTAGTTCCATTTATCTATTATTCAACTGATCATAATCACAATGCAAAACTTATGTCAAGTAAAGATGCGTATTCTGCAATCAAAAGCGTCTGCAAATCCAATCCGGACTCACTTACAGTTCGTCAAATAATTATCTTTCTCAGTGCTATGATCTCCGGATTTCAAGATGTCAAAAGTCGTGTTGACTATTTGATAATGATCACCCAAAACAACATCTTAAAGACATTATCATCAATCAAATTAACTGAAGCTGAACGTGCATTTCAAGCTCGAAAGAATTTGTTCGAATATATTGAACAAGAATTAAAACCATTACATGAAACGTTTCCACATTCAAAGAAAATGTATAATCCGTTCAACGATAAATCCGTTCGTAAATATCTTGTTAAACATGCATCAAAGTACATTAACTTGATCAACCTTTCATTGATGGATATTGCGTTAACATATCCCAAGAAGAAGTCAAATGTATATATGTTTCTATCGAACTTATTAATCATATATCGTCAATACTTAGCTAAGGGAATGAACCTTTCGTTATCAGAAGCAGCATTTCAAGCTGCGACATGTGAAAAAGGGTATCAATTATATTTAACTGAAAGTAATTCAATACCATTAGATTCATTTCATCAACAATTATATGAAGAAACACAATTTCTAGATCATAATTATTTAGCTGATTCTATAATGCCTGCCAAACTATTTAATAATTTCGGTGGTAAAAGTTCTTCTCAATCTAAAGAAAATTCAACAGAGATCCATACATTAAAAGAACAAATTAATGCATTACAAAAACATTGTGAATTTATTACTAATGCTAAGGATGAAGTAACAGATAAATATAACAAATTAAAGGAATCTACAAAAACAAATAAGAAAGATATGGTAATATTAACTGAAAGAAATAAGAAACTTGAAGAAGAAATTGGTAAATATGAAACTAAAATGAATAAGAAGAAAGGTGTAGTTCAAGGACTTAGAGAAAAGGCTCAAACGTTATGTGATGAATTAGATCAATCAAAGAATTTAATTGAGAACTTAAAGAAAGAACTTGAAAGTCAACGTAATAATAATTCGGAAGTAGAGAATTTGAATAATGAATTAACGAAATTCAAAAATGCTTTGAAGGAATCTAAAGAATTACAAATGAAATATAGAGAGAAATATAAAATCTCTAAAGAAAGAATTGAAGAATTAGAAGAAATTGAAGATGAAAGAGATGAACTTCAAGAGAAATTAGATAAAGTTAAAGAGAAATATAAAGATTCTAAAGAAACTAAAGCTGAATTAGAAGAGAAATTAGAAGATCTTAAGATTGAATTAGAAAGTTATAAGTCTAAAGAAGATGAAATGAGAACTACTTCAGAGAAACTTAAAGAAGAATATTTGTCTGCTATCGATTCATCTAAAGAAGAAATTGAAGCACAAAAGCGAAGAATTGATATCCTGAATAAACAAATTGAAGATTATGAAGAACAAATTAATAAGTTAAAGGATGACATAGAAAACCTTAAGCAAAAGTCTTCTGATGATGATGAAGAACAAAATGGTTCATCTTCATCATCATCATCATCTTCAAGTGATAATGAAGAAGATAATGAATCATCAAATAATGAATCAGAGAAATCTTCTGGTGATAATGATAATGAAGAAAGTGAAAATAGTTCTGAAGAATCTGATGATAAATCTGCGAAAATTGATGAGTTAAATGATCAAATTGCTAATTTGAATGAAGAAATTGCAAAACTTAACGAAAAAATCATTAATTATACTGCTGATGAATTAACATTTAGATCAACAATTACAAGACAGAAGAAAGAAATCGCTGAATTAAAGACACATTCAACAATGTCTGTGGCTGAATCTAAGAAATTAAAGGAAACTGTCGCTAAGTTAACTGATGAAACGCAGAAACTTAAGAAGGAACTTTCTGATCATACTCAAAAGTCAAATAACCAAATTGAAGCTGAAAAGAATAAAGTTAAAGAAGCTGAAAGGCAAATCGATAAGTTAAATGAAGAAATTGAAAAACTTAAAGAAGAAATTAAGGAATTAAATCAAAAGTCAATTCAAGTTGAAGCTACTAAAGATATTCCTATTAAAGCTGAAGTTAAAGATTCGAATGATAGTAATAATAGTAATGATAATAATGAGCAAATTAATAAGTTGAATGAAACTGTTAAAGAACTTAAAGAAACAATTTCCAAGTTAGAGGATGAAAAGGAAACACTTCAGACGAAACTTACTGAAGCCGAATCAAGAATAGGTTCTGGCGGTGATTCTGGTGATGGTGCTCCTCCTCCACCGCCCCCACCGCCCCCACCGCCCCCACCTCCTCCGCCTCCACCTCCACCAGGTGGCGCTTCACTTGAACCTCCTCCTCCACCACCTCCACCGCCCCCACCACCTCCTCCTCCAGGTGCTCCTCCTCCTCCACCGCCCCCACCGCCGCCAGGTGCACCGCCTCCACCTCCGCCACCTCCTGGAGCTCCTCCCCCACCACCAGGCGCACCTCCTCCACCAGCTTTCGGTATGCCTCCTAAACCGAATCCAGCGCCGCCTAAGAAGGTTAAGTCTATTTTCTGGGCTAAACTTCCTGATGCCCAAATCAAGCCTACAATCTGGAATGATATTGATGATAGTACAATATCAATTGACGAAGATTCGATATTAGACTTATTTGCAACAGTAGCGCCAGCTAAAAAGATATCTACAACAGCTTCAACAGAATCTATTACATCAGCACCAGTTAAGCCTCCTACGATTGAATTAATTGATCAAAACAAAGCTAAGTCAATTGCTATCTTATTATCAAGACTTAAAATGTCTTATCAAGATATTACCAAACATATCATTCAAATCGATGATATATTTACTGAAGATCAACTTCATGGAATGATTAGTAATCAGCCGACACCAGATGAAGTTCAATTGATTCAAGGATTTGAAGGAGATCGAAATCAACTTGGAGTTTGTGAACAATTCTTTACACAATTAATAACAGTTGTTAATTTCCCGGTTCATTTTGAATTAATGTTACTTAGACAAACATTTGATCAACAAGTTAAAGATATATTACCACCATTAAATCTTTTCATGGATGCATTACAAATATTATTAAAGTCAGAAAACTTAAAGAAAGTAATGACAGTCATATTAAAGATTGGTAATTACTTAAATGGAGGTACAATTAGAGGTGGAGCTTATGGATTTAAATTAGAAACACTTGCAAAATTAAAAGATATTAGAAGTAATAAGCCAGGATATACATTATTACATTATTTAGTATCAACAATTTATGAGAAATATCCAGAAGCTGCTAAATTCGTTGAAGAAATGGAAGTGTTTAAGAGTTGTTTAAGATTCGATATCGATATAATTAATAAGCAATTAATGGGATTAAATGGTACATTTAATAAATGTAAAAACTTTTTACCAATGGCAGAAAAACTCGTTGTTAAAGGTGATCTATTTCATCCTAAGTTTATCGAATTTGAAGAAAAGGCTTCACAAGTATTTACTAAAGGTAAAGATGGAATTAAAGAAGTTAATATGTTATATGAAGAAGTTTGTTCAATGTATGCTGAAGATCCTAAAGCTACAAAATTAAACGATTTCTTACAAATTTGGAAAGATTTTGCAAACGATTTCGCAAGGGCTAAAGATGATATTGATAAACAAAAGGCACTCGAAGAGAAACAAAAGAGACAGGCTGAAGCAGCTCAAAAGAAGAGTCTCTCTAAGAGAGGTGTTCTTGATAATATGATGAAGGAATTAGAAGAAGGTGGTCCTGTTAGACCTAAAGGTGCTACTGGAATGCCAATCCCACCGAAGAATGATTTGTTAGCTGCTATGGCTAAAGTTCGAAGGAAATGATGAAAATTAATTATGAATTTTGATGCGGAAACATCAAATTTGTGACAAATTTCTATGGTTTACACCAATGTTTGTTTAAATTATTTTCCACAAAAAACTTATTTAAATAAACATTTAACAAATATCATTAAATTATTTTTTTTAATGTAGAAATTAAAGATATCAAGAAATTTTTATATAATTATTAACATTTATCAATTCTAATTGTTGAGGCTATCATAACAATTGTTTTCACAATATGTCGAGTTATAGCTTTATTTGTTCTATCCCATTGGCCATCAATTATCTTACTACTAAATGGTAATGCATTCAACACAGCAACAATACCTTCTTTAGGTACTTCTTTCTTTTTGATAATAAATGGTATGCCATCATCCCAAACTAATTGATATGCTTCTCCTTTTGCTCTAATCATTAATCTTGCTGTTTTACTACCAGCAGTTACTTTTAACTTCTTTTCTAATTTAAGAAAATGGCAGCATTCGATAGGATTTTTTTCGATTAATTCAAATGGTAAAATTGATTTCATTGGTTCACCTATACCAAAATCATCTGATCTAATTGCACCAAGTCCCATCATTACTCCACCACCATTTTTAAGGAAATCATATAAATCTTTACTTAACTTATCTGGATTCCAAAATTTATAAAACCCAAACACAAAAATTGAATTAAACTCAGAAAAATTAACGTTAAACTCTTTATCGGCGCGGACCGTTACAACATGTGGAAGTGAACAATTTATAAACATTAATTTGACATCTTCAAGTGCTTCATTATCACATGCTCCTAATAGTAAACATCGTACATTACTTTTTGGTATTTTTCTTGGTAAAGAACATTGAAGGTCAAGTGATTGTTTACATTGAATAGGAACTATTTCGGATTCAAGAAATTGTTTAATATAGTTTTGTGACATTAGATCTGCTCGAACTTCATTGAATAATAAATCAATTGGTTCATTTGGTTGGTTTTTATGAACAAGTAAAATAAAATTGTATATTTCATCTTCACTCGCTGCATTTAAACAACTCTCATGTAAAAGAGGTGAAAGATATGTGACAGGAAGCATACTAAGTTTGTTCTGATCAAGGTGACGCCAATAATGAATGATTTTAGAAATACAATATTTGCAATTCCAATCTTTGATTGTACCTATATTATAAAGTGAAATAATACCATTGTGATGCGTCTTCATTGAAAACATTTTAGTAAGTATTTCAAATTGATAGTTTCCGATTTTAGAAGAATTATCAGTTATGTATCTTTCAATTATATCACATAAAGAGCCAATTTGGGCAGAATCAGGACGATTGACATAAGCGCGCTTGGCAATTTGATGGAAAATATTAAAATTAAGATTTGAAAAATAAGAACAATCTAGCGAGCCAATGTTTTTATAAACGATATCAATAAGAATATCTAATGTTTTTGAGCTGTCAAGGAATTGGTTTCCTAATTTGCTAAGAATTTCTAATGAAGCTAATGGGCTTAATTTATTTCCAGAAATGAAATCAGTACATTGTTGTAAAATACTTGGAATTGACCATAAAGTTGAAATTCGATAAATTCCTGAAATATTTTCTTCATTGATTTCAATTGGTTTCAAAGTATACATATATTTCAAAATCGGATATATATTTTCAACAGCCCAATCAGGCAAACAAATACAAACTTCTTTTTCTTCAGGCATTGATATAAAAAAATTATGAAAATAATTTGAAAAATAGTCTAAAATGAATCGGTGGACTGGGATTCTAAATTGAGATGATTGTAAATTTGGAATAACTATGGAAAAATCACTAAATCTTGAGTTACAATAAAGTGGTTCAAAGTCAAAAATGAGAGGTTTTAGGGGATAGTTTTCATCCATTGGAACCGAAGTTACGAGAACGTTAAATAATGATCATTGATTATTTGAGTTGTATTTCCTTTTATTCGGACTTACATATATCAAGGAATACAATATAAACACAAAACTAAAGATTATTCAATTCGCTTCTTTTGGATTTGAAAAAAATGGTAAATATAACCTTACTTTTGCTCGAGAAAATTTATCATTAAGAATTTTTTTAGCAAACAAAAATGAAACGATTTCATTGGCATTGCGTTCACCTACTCTACAGACAATATGCAAAGATGAAAATTTTTTTATTTCAAATTTAAATTTTTCCTTTTCAAACATTTCAAAACCGATTTCATGGATTGGAACCATTGATAAAAAAGGTGTTTATCAACCAATATTCTTAAATTGTCATAATACTAACAAAACAATTTTTCATTTACGCCTAAATTTCACGAATCCTTCAGCATTAATTGATTATCGTGATTATGGATATTCAAAAATGTATTTCATATTTGGTATTATTTATATTTTTATATCTCTTGTCTGGATCCTCAATACGATATATTTTATCAGTCATATAAATCTTATACAAGCATTATTTTCAGTTACATCTCTTTCAAACTCAATATTTTATTTTCTCTGTTCAAGGAATTGGAGCAACAAAAGAGTTGGGAATGAATTTCCTCGTTTAATACAAAGTTTTTATCATTATTTTTCTGAAGCGCATTTTACAATTTATTGTTCATCAATTCTTTTTGCTTTATCAGGTTTATGTACCATACGTGAATCAATAGATATATATGAGTATGTGAATATAATATTTTCAAGTGCATTTTTCATTTACGGAATTTTTTCAAGTGAATTTGCTGAAGAAGTTTATCAATCATTAATATTAATGGGACTTGTGAATGTCGGCGCTATTATGGTTTTTTATAATTTCTTTAGGTATATGTGTTTCATTACTGACCTAAAGGAATTAAGACAAGTTCAAGAAGATGAACAACTGAAGAAAAAGTTTAATTTGATTTATTCATTTTCGAGATTGTCAATAATTTTGGTTTTGGTTTCGTTGGGCGTATTTTGCTTTTTGGCATTTGCTGACTCGTGGGATATTTATATATTTGCTGATATACACGTCTCTTTGTTGTTGTTAAATTTCATTGAAATGTGGGTGTTCATGTTAAGAAAAGATTACTTGTTCGTACAAGTAAAGGAAGAAGATGAATTAACATTGTTAAATATGGAAGAGCCAAAATCGAATTCTTTGGTGCTTTTGTCCTAATTTATGTTTAAAGCGGTGAATTTGTGGATAATTTATTAAAATAGATATTACATATTTTTATTTTTAAGTCTCATTTCTCTTAAAGATTTAAAAACATAATAACTTCACAACTCAGATTATATATTAAATTACACAAAAAAAATGTTATTTTCAGAGAGTAATAGCAAATATAAAGGAGGGGCCTTGAACCAAGCTAACTTAATTTGTATGAATTTATTTTGATTATAAAAAACAATAATTAGATAATAAAAAATGTTGCATATGATCATTTGCTTGAAAAATTTATTAATCAAGCTATCGACCTAATGCTTTGAGTGCGGCTGTCGCATCGCCCTTCAACCACGAGGTATTGGGTAATAAACAACCACTAAAACATTTGAATTGACAAACTTTGGTTGGTTGTGCTAAAAGTGCCAATACTACTTTTCCTTATTTTTTATAATTGGTCGGCGAATTCTTTTTCGTATATTTGAATGCGATTTGAACGTCCAAGTGTCAGTTTTCATAATTTTAGTCTGATGACCCAAGAAGAAAAAGATGACGACTTTGTTCCATTAGATGAAACAGATCTCGCAATTATGGAAACATATTCAAAGGGGCCATATGCGAAAGAGATCACAGAAACAGAAAAAGAAATCAAAAAAATGAGATCAAGCATTGATACAATCAGAGGAGTTAGTAGTAGCGATACCGGATTTCTTCCAATGAATGAATGGGATCTTGAAAAAGATCGAAAAATGCTTTCAGAACCGTTTTTATATATCGGAAATTGTGATAAAATTTTACCACCAGTTCCAAATGAGAAACAACATTACATCGTTTCATTACCTCATGCAGGAAAATATGTAGTTGAACTTTCCAAAAATGTTGCACCATCAGATATCACAGAAAATCTTCGAGTAGGTCTTGATCGACGAGTTCTCAGTATTACGCTTCCACTTCCGCCAAGGATCGATCCAATCGTTACAACGATGCAAGTTGAAGAAAAACCAGATGTAACATATGCAGATATTGGTGGCTGTAAAGAACAAATCGAAAAACTTAAAGAAATCATAGAAATGCCTTTAATGCATCCAGAGCGCTTTGAGAAGCTCGGAATTGATCCCCCCAAAGGTGTTCTTTTCTATGGTCCACCTGGAACAGGAAAAACTCTTTAGCTCGTGCAGTAGCCAACAGGACCGACTCTGTCTTTATCAGAGTCATTGGCAGTGAGCTTGTACAGAAATATATTGGTGAAGGCGCAAGAATGGTTCGTGAAATCTTTAAGATGGCTCGAACCAAACCAAGTTGCATTATCTTCTTCGATGAGGTCGATGCATTCGGTACGACCCGTTCTGGTGACGAAGACGGCGCTGGACAGGAGGTCCAGAGGACGATGCTCGAGTTGATTTCGCAATTGGACGGTTTTGACAGCAGGGGGAACGTTAAGGTTTTGATGGCGACGAACAGACCGGACACATTAGACCCCGCTTTGATGCGTCCGGGAAGGCTTGATCGGAAAATTGAGTTTTCTGTGCCAGATTTAGATGGTTTGGTACAAATATTTAAGATTCATACAAGATCAATGAGCGTTGAAAGAGGTGTTAGATATGAGTTATTGGCAAGATTATGTCAGAACTCTACAGGAGCTGATATTAGAAGCGTTTGTACAGAGGCAGGTATCATTGCGATTAGATCGAGAAGAAAAGCGATTTCAGAAAAGGACTTCTTGGATGCCATTAATAAGGTGATCAAAGGGTACTCGAAGTTCTCGGCCACTCCGAAATATATGCAGTACAACTAAATAAATATATCAGTCAAAGAAATAGTTTTTTTGATTTATTTATGTACAAATTCCGCATACAACTTAAAAACCATCGAACCAATGATCAAATTTATCGATTTAAGAGAGATACATGTTTCATGAAAAATGAGCTTCAAAATTTATATCAAAGCGCCATAAGAAACTTTCTCTCTTGGAAAGATGTCATTCATAGAAGCATTTTACAACCTATAAAAAGTATATACATACATGCCAAGCATAATTAATAAATTTTTATGGTATCATATTTATATTATATTATATTATATTATATTATATTATATTATATTATATTATATTATATTATATTATATTATATTATATTATATTATATTATATTATATTATATTATATTATATTATATTATATTATATTATATTATATTATATTATATTATATTCTATTCTATTATATTATATTCTATTATATTATATTCTATTATATTATATTCTATTATATTATATTATATTATATTATATTATATTATATTATATTATTATATTATATTATATTATATATTATATTATATTATATTATATTATATTATATTATATTATATTATATTATATTATATTATATTATATATATTATGTTATATTATATTATACTATGTTATATTATATTATATTATATTATATTATATTATATTATATCATAGTATATCGTATTATATTATATTATATTATATTATATTATATTATATTATATTACATTATATTATATTATATTATATTATATTATATTATATTATATTATATTATATTATATTATATTATATTATATTATATTATATTATATTATATTATATTATATTATATTATATTATATTATATTATATTATATTATATTATATTATATTATATTATATTATATTATATTATATTATATTATATTATATTATATTATATTATATTATATTATATTATATTATATTATATTATATTATATTATATTATATTATATTATATTATATTATATTATATTATATTATATTATATTATATTATATTATATTATATTATATTATATTATATTATATTATATTATATTATATTATATTATATTATATTATATTATATTATATTATATTATATTATATTATATTATATTATATTATATTATATTATATTATATTATATTATATTATATTATATTATATTATATTATATTATATTATATTATATTATATTATATTATATTATATTATATTATATTATATTATATTATATTATATTATATTATATTATATTATATTATATTATATTATATTATATTATATTATATTATATTATATTATATTATATTATATTATATTATATTATATTATATTATATTATATTATATTATATTATATTATATTATATTATATTATATTATATTATATTATATTATATTATATTATATTATATTATATTATATTATATTATATTATATTATATTATATTATATTATATTATATTATATTATATTATATTATATTATATTATATTATATTATATTATATTATATTATATTATATTATATTATATTATATTATATTATATTATATTATATTATATTATATTATATTATATTATATTATATTATATTATATTATATTATATTATATTATATTATATTATATTATATTATATTATATTATATTATATTATATTATATTATATTATATTATATTATATTATATTATATTATATTATATTATATTATATTATATTATATTATATTATATTATATTATATTATATTATATTATATTATATTATATTATATTATATTATATTATATTATATTATATTATATTATATTATATTATATTATATTATATTATATTATATTATATTATATTATATTATATTATATTATATTATATTATATTATATTATATTATATTATATTATATTATATTATATTATATTATATTATATTATATTATATTATATTATATTATATTATATTATATTATATTATATTATATTATATTATATTATATTATATTATATTATATTATATTATATTATATTATATTATATTATATTATATTATATTATATTATATTATATTATATTATATTATATTATATTATATTATATTATATTATATTATATTATATTATATTATATTATATTATATTATATTATATTATATTATATTATATTATATTATATTATATTATATTATATTATATTATATTATATTATATTATATTATATTATATTATATTATATTATATTATATTATATTATATTATATTATATTATATTATATTATATTATATTATATTATATTATATTATATTATATTATATTATATTATATTATATTATATTATATTATATTATATTATATTATATTATATTATATTATATTATATTATATTATATTATA